>NW_021637940.1:0-23699 GCF_004799145.2 Neltuma alba | reverse complement strand
TCCTCTCTCATAATTAACAAAAATTCAAATGAAATTAATACTAAAGTCAAATCCTCCCCATTTATGGAATGGCACTTGGCTAATTCAAATCTTCTCCTTCAAGAGCTTGACACATGGCTCAATAGGATCCTTAGATTTGCAAGACACCAGTCTTACTTTATCGGTATACTTGGGATCTGAGTTTAACTTCTTTTCCATAATTACAGTAGCTTAGCCTCTGTAATTATTTTCTGTCAGATCCTTAATTTAATCTCCTCATTATTATCTTCCCAAATTGCCCTCTTTGTCCCAAAATTAAGTTCCTAATAATTAAATATAAAGAAAAATTAATTTCCTTCTCTTTAGGGATTTTTCCACTTTTCACATTTATTGGAAAAATCTTAGACACTTGAGGGTCTTCATTTAATTCCATAATCTCATATAATTCCTTGGGATCTCATATGAATTTTCTTGGAATTTATTCCCCTTAATTTATTTATTTGGAATTTTCCAAATAAAATCCCTTAATTAGCCCAAATCACCCTTTAATTCTCTCATAATTTCTCTAAGGGTAATTTGGTCATAAGACCAACTTTATAATTTCATATAACCCTCAAAGGATATTATCCCTATTTTTCCTTAATTTTCCAAGGCTCGAAACATTTTTCCTTATTTACATTTGACTAATTTTCCTTAATTAGTCAATTTCCTATAATTAGCTTGGAAAATACTGTAATTATTTTCCACCAAAATCTTTTGACTTTTCCTTATCATTTTTAATCCTCAATAATTTGAGAATATTTCTTATCTCTAATTACCATAATGCGGGATGTGACATTTCTCCCCTAAATAAATTTCGTCCTGAAATTTTAAAGCATACCTTAATGGAAAGCTCAGGGTACTTTTCCTTCATCTCAGCTTCCATCTCCCATGTGGCTTCTTCAGAGGAAAGACCCTTCCAGACCACTTTGACTAGGGGAATCTACTTGTTCCTTAGCTGCTTGGTCTTCTGATCGATGATTCGTTCTAGTCTAACCTCAAAAGATAGATTATCCCGAAGCACAATGTCATCATAGCTTATGACATGCGTGGGATCTGGATGGTACTTCTTTAGTTGGGAGACATGGAAAACATCATGAATCTGACTTAACTTCGGGGGAAGAGCCAACTTGTAGGCCACTGGTCCAGCTTTAGATAGGATCTAAAATGGTTCAACATACTTTGGACTGAGCTTCTTAGTCTTTAGAGATCGACCGACTCCCGTTGTTGGCGACACTTTAAGGAAAATGTGATCACCAACATCAATTCTAACGGTCTCCTTCATGTGTCTGCATAACTCTTTTGTCTACTCTGAGCCGTTAGAAGCCTTTGCTGAATAGCCTTTATCTATCGGGAAGTCTGATCCACCATGTCAGGACCAAGAGAACTTCTCTCACTAAGCTCTGTCCAGCGTAAGGGAGATCTGCACTTTCTCCCATACAATGCCTCATAAGGTGCCATTCGAATACTGAATGGAAACTGTTATTGTAGGTAAATTCAATTAACGGTAAGGATGTATCCCAATTTTCCGCCAAAATCCAATACACAGGCATGTAACATATCCTCTAATGTCTGAATTGTTCTTTCCGTCTGCCCATCCGTCTGGGGGTGGTAGGCTGTGTGCTGAATCTGAGAGTGGTGTGCAATCTCTTTTTGTAAGGACCTCCAAAACTTCAAAGTAAATCTTGGGTCTCGGTCCGAAACAATACTACTTGGAACACCATGCAGCCTAAACAATCTCCTTGATGTAAAGTCTCGCTAACTTCTCTGGAGAATCCTTTATATTCATACTGAGAAAATACGGAACTTAGTTAGACGGTCTATTATTACGTATATTGCATCATGTTTCGACGCTGTCATCGGTAACCCCACTATAAAGTCCATGGATATACTGTCCCATTTCCACTTAGGATATCCAGGGGTTACAACTCTCCTACAGGCTTCTGGTGTTCTACCTTCACTTTTGGCTGGTAGGTAAGACACTTTGTCACATATTCCATGATATCCTTCTTCATTCCAAGCCACTAGAAGAGTTTCTTTAACATCATGGTACATCTTGTCATTCCTGGATGAAGAGTATATTTGCTCTTATGGGCTTCTGCCAGTATTTCTTTTCTGAGATCGACACTTGGGGAACATATTCTTCCTTTAAACTTCAGTATCCCCTCCTCAGAAATTTCAAAATTCTTACTCTCGCCTCTAGACAGCTTCTCCTTGAGAATTTTCGCTAGCCGGTCCTATGATTGTGCTTCTCTGATTTGATCTTTGAGCAAGCTGTAAATTGGGTTTTACCCCCTATTTCCTTCTACTAATTGCATCTGATATAGAGGACCCCAATCTCTGAAATCCTCTACCAGCTTCTGCTCTCTGATCATCAGTGATGCTACATGTAACTGTCTTTCTGCTTAAGGCATCCGCGACTACATTCGCTTTGCCTGTATGGTACTTGATTTGAAATCATAATCCTTGAGTAAGTCCATCCACCTTCGTTGTCTCATATTCAACTCTTTCTAGTCGTGGAGGTACTTGAGGCTTTTTGTGGCCACAAAACAGTTCTACGAGATGCCTCCATAAGATAGTGTCTCCATATCTTCAGTGCATAAAACTATCACTGCCAATTCTAGGTCGGTCGTGGTCGGGTAATTCTCCTCGTGAGATTTCAACTGGCGTGAGGCGTAGGCTACTACTCGTCCTTGCTGCATAAGTACACATCCCAGTCCTGCTTGCTAGCATCTGTATAAACCACATACGGTTGTAAAGGATCGGGAAGTATAAGTATAGGAGTAGAAGTGAGCTTCCTCTCAGCTCCTAAAAACTAGCCTCACTCTTCTCGTCCCACAAGAACGGCTGGTTCTTCCTGTTAACTTGGTTAGCGAGAGAGCAATTTGTAACATCCAGACTTTTGGGCCTAGAAGTATCAAAAGTAGTCTGAATTGGATAGGCTACCAGACCCCTTTTGAGTAGAAGTCTCAAAGATGAGAAAGGAAGTCAAAGCAGTTTCAGGGACTAAACTGTAAAATAAAAGTTTTTCAGGGGCTTTAGTATAATCAAGGTCAGAGACTCCAATAAAGTCTCGAGGGCCTAGAAAGAGAAAAAGAGACTAGACACAGGCCAAAGGTTATGTTAGAAACCTCAAAAAGAGGATTATATGAAGTTAAGTCCAAGCAGGGACTAAAATGTAAATTCCAAAGTTATGACCAACAGGGGTAAAATGGAAGAGGGTATAGAAAATTCTAAGAAAATCTCAAAAAATAGGAAAAATAATATTCTAAGACTCTTCTAGGAAGAGAAATGACAAAAATACCCCTGAGGCAGCTTAAATAGAATTTATGAGGTTATGGCCAGTAAAAAGTATACCATTTGAGGTAATTATTTAAAATAGCAAGAGACCTAAAAAATGTATACAAAAATGAGATTAAATGGTGGGAAGGTTGTACTAATTTATAAAATTAGTCCCACAACCAAAAGGCCAGTGGAGTGGCTTTAATAAATTAAAGAGCCGGTTTTACCGATAAAAGGATATTTTAGTAAACAACTTTTATACAAGGCTTAAAGGAAGTGTTATGGCCTGAGAAAATTCATAGGTATTCTCTAGGATGAAGGGGAATTTATGGAGTAGACAGAAGAATTTCTGAACCCGGAAGGCTATAAAGAAAGCCGGAAAACGTGGGCCAAGTAAATTCGGAGGACGGAGGAAGCTTATGAAACAAGTTTGATCCAATAGCTAGGATTTGATCTCCCTTTTTCTCCACCACCTTTTATGACACTTGGCACCTTCTAGAAGAAAGATATAGGTAAGCATGATGTAATAAAGTGATGCAATGATGATGCAAAAGTCCACTTGAACTTCCAAAATTGCCCTTACTCCTTCTTCTAGCTACCAAGGGCGTTTTGGTCCATTCAAGCTAACTTTTTGGCTATAAATAGGCACTCTCCCTCCCCCCATATCAGCCAAGCTGATGAACATAAGGGGAAACTCTTGCAATTTTGATTCTTGAAGCTTAAATCAAGAGGAAGACACCTACTTTGATCAACCGAGTTTAGATCTAAGGTTAGCTAGCAAGTTGTTCCCTCTTGTTTATTGCTTTGAATCTTTGGTTTTATAGTTAAAAAAATGGAGATCCCCTAAGAGGAGGTGCTGGCCGAATTGACATAAGCTTAGGGGAGGATGATTTTGATGTTAGATCTAGCTAAAACACATGGATTAAAGGTTATATCAAGTGGATCTATGTGGAAATTGGAAGAATTACGTGCTGATTTGATGCCTATTTCGAATTAGTTACTGTGCGTATCTGATTCTCAAATTTTTCATACTTAATTACACTCTGTGAGCTTTAAATCCATGGGTATAGAACACTCTATTTGGATATGTGTACGATTTATGGTGGATTTTTCAAAGTTAGGGTTTGAAATCTGGAAACAGTGTTAAACTTTTGGGAGATTGTCAAATTCCGTACAATTTATGTACTGTTAGGCATAGAATTGGTTCCTTAAACTATTTTTCCTTTAAATTCAACTTAATTAGATTTTCAGTGAGAACTTGGAAGCACTCAATTTGGATTTTTCTAGATTTAATTATGAATTTTCAAAGTTGAGCAAAAAATTCTAGAGATTCTGCGTGAACAGTACCCGCAAACCAAAATTTCCAGATTTGATCTTCTTTGAATCTAAGGCCATCTAAACTTGTCCTAATTGACAAGAATGGATCTTAAGGATGGAAAATGATAAGATTTATGTTAGAGAAGAAGTTAGAAAGAAAACCTAAGAGCAAGAGAAAGGGTTGAGGTTCAAGAGAGCTAGCTTGAACTTTATGTAATCTAGTGGTCCTAATAGATTGTATGATCATTATGACTATGTTTAGGACCTTTGGAACATCCAAGAGGATGTTTGATGATGTTGATCGAAAGCTAAATGGTTGGAAAGTCAAGGGAGTCAAAGGAAAAAGTAAGAGGAAGGCTTGAGGTGCAAGGTAGTGAAACTTACCTATTGTCATTGCTTGATGTTATATGCTTTTGTGTTGCCGTGTACATGTTATTGAATGTTATTGTGACATGTTTAGCTGCTGTAATTTCTATTCATGATGAGTAGATTATGTCTCCATGGCCATGTATCAAGAAGTTAGCTTTGAGTATGCTAGTATGTCACTAATTAACAGAGAATAAACAAGTTGCGTGTAGTGCATTAGCATCCATCTAGCATGATTATGTGGTATTGTTGCTACTGAGATGCCCCCAATCTCACCCCTTCCTAACCAACCATTTAGGTCAATCAAATGATGGGCACTAATGGCATGAGAAGCAAGGAGAAGAAGTGGAGAATTATTAATGCAAATGAATGATATTAATATTCAATGTATAATTCTCCTATGCTGTAAGTTATGTTATAATGCCATACTTCAATGTATATGCTTAGGATGTTTATGGCAATGAATGGAAAGTATATGAGTATGAATGAGAAAGATTAAGCCCATGCTATGTATGTCAAAGAAATAAAAAGAATTAAAGTAAGGAGATATTAAAGGATAAAACGTAGGTCCTGAAGCAGTTAGTTTTGAGCTTCATTTTGACCTATCAAATGAATGAGTTAAATCACGATATTTGGTAGACCTATAGTGCAAGCTCCCAAGCTTCAAAATGAGTGGTAAATCACCTCATTTGGATGTGTATACAAAGAGATGAGTTTTCAAAGTTAAGGCGTAGAATCTGGAGAGTCCAGATTTTACCAAACGAATAGTAATCTTAATCCAATAAACTGTACGTTTTCAGTGAGGATGAGTTCAGTTGAATAGTTTTCCCTTAAAGAGCATTGAAAGAGCTTTCCGTAGAATTTTGGAACACCTCCATACAATTTTTCTAGAATTAGTTATGATTTTTCAAAGTTGGACCTGTAATATGAAAACTGGACAATGAACAGTAATATTCCGAAAATTAACGTCCAAATTGAAATTTTTAAGTTTAAGACCATCCAAAGTGGTCTGGAATGGGTCTAAATGAATGCTAAGGTACTATATAAGTAAGGTGTGACACAATTCGAGAAAGTCCTGGATGAATCTTCTGTAATACCCTGCTAGTCTGATCTCAGTCACCGTCTTAGGTCTCTCCCAGTTGAGTACTGCCTCAATCTTACTGGGGTTGATAGCCACTCCCTCTTGGGAAATCACATGGCCGAGAAATCGGACTTCCTGGAGCCAAAACTCACACTTACTAAGTTTAGCCACCAGCTGTTTCTCTTTTAGGGTATTTAGGACAATCCTCAAATGCTCTTCATGCTCTTCTGGAGACTTGGAGTACACTAAGATGTCGTCAATAAACACGACCACAAATTGATCCAAGTAAGGATGAAAAATCCTATTCATGTAGTCCATGAATATTATAGGTGCGTTCATCAATCCAACGGCATCACTAAGAATTCATAGTGCCCATATCGGGTTCTAAACGCAGTTTTAGGGACATCTTCAGACTTAATCTTGAGTTGGAGGTAGCCAGATCTTAGATCAATCTTAGAGAATACACTGGCATCAACTAGCTGGTCTAACAAATCATCTATCCTAGGGAGCGGATACTTGTTTTTAACTGTGATTTTGTTCAACTCCCTGTAGTCTATACACAGCCTTAGACTACCATCCTTTTTCTTGACAAACAACACTGGAGCACCCCATGGCGATACACTTGGTCTAATAAAACCTTTTTAGAGTAACTCCTCTATCTGCTTCTTAAGTTCTGTCATTTCATTAGGAGCCATTCTATAAGGGGCCTTAGAAATTGGTCCTGCTCCAGGTACCATGTCAATTGTGAATTCTACTTCTCTATCTGGGGGTAATCCTGCGATCTCTATCAGAAACACTTCTGAAAATTCTCTAACCACTGGGATTTCTCCTATCCCTTCCTCAACTTCGACTTGCACCGAGAAGAAAATGAGGAATCCTTGACAGCCTTTTCGTAAGCATTTGCCCGCTTGGGCCTCCGTAATGAAGTTTAATCTAACTTTAGGATTCAACTCTAAATCCCTCGTGGGTAAGATTAGGGTTTTGTTCTTACAGTCTATTAGGATATTGTGGGATGACAACCAATTAAGTCCAATCACCACATCCATCTCATGGAAAGGCATGCATATCAAATCTATAGCAGTGCAACAGTGCTCATAACAAACTATACAGTTCAGGCATACATCAGATGTAATTACCCTCCTCTGCGTTGGGGTAGACACATGTATATCATATGGCAATTTATTTATACTCAAGCCAAGTCTTTCCGCACAGGCATATGAAATAAAAGAAAGACTAGCACCCGAATCAAACATTGCAATCACCGGAGAATTGTTAATCATGATCGTACCTTGGATCATCTCTGGAGACTGTCGGGCTTCTTCTCTTGTAATAGCAAACACTCGGCCCTGGGTACGTGGTCTTGCTTGCTCGGTGTTCTGTGGGCACTCTCTTAAGAAATGTCTAGGTTTGCCACAGGTGTAGCAAACATTCTGCCCAGCCATGCACGGTTTGTCACCGTGATTCTTGCCACACTTAGGACACTCTTTGCCCTTAGGTGCTTTACCGCCCTTCTTATTCTTGTGATTATTCCAGGGTTGTTTCCTCTTCTTATTCACATGGGATGAGGTAGCACCTTGACCTCCTTGACCTCCCTTCTCTGCTCTGGGAGTTGTCTTGACCATCAGATGATGGTTGAAGCTGCTTTCTGTGATTCGGCAAGCTTCCACTACTTTATTGAATTGCTCAAATTGTCTGGGAGCAATCATCTCCCTCAATGATGGTCTCAGTCCTCGAACCATCTTCTCTGTTGTCCACCTCTCATCATCTCTATATTAGAGATAGCTTGAGTAAGGAGAGAGACGAATGAACTTAGACAAGTATTCATCAAAAGGCTCATCATCCCTTTGCTTCAGAGTCAGAAATTCCGCTTCTCTCTCATCTTGGACAGATCTCAGAAAGTACTTCTCATAAAATTGCTCTAGAAACACTTCCCAAGTTACCGTCGTGTTTCGAGCATCCAAAAGAATCTCAGTGTTCTTCCACTAGCGATCAGCATCCTTCTCTAGCTTATATATCGCCATCTGGGCTTTTCGCTCCGATGAGCAGTCTAGCACTTTGAAAATCTTCTCTAGACAGTTAATCCACTCTTCCACTGCTTGCACGTCAAATGTTCCATCAAACGAAGGCGGGTTGTGCTTACAGAAGCAGGTCATCCACTGTTGGATACTGTCAGGGTCTGCTAGTGGTACTGTCGGCCTAGGTAATTGGTCTGGTGTTGGTGCTGGTGCTGCAGAGATTTCTTCCTCTGATTGCCTCCTCTCGAGGTTTGCTAATGCTGCTGCTACTGCTGCAGCTATTGCTGCATCTTTGTCTTGTTCCTGGCGAGCTTGCGCTGCTCGCATATCCTCGATGGTTTTCTGCTGCTGCTGAAGGCGATCCAGAATTACTTGAAATGGATCAGGAGGGACCCTTGCATCTTGCACTAGGGGTCTCTCTGGTGAAAGGTTTCATTGGGTTCTAACCATCGCTTAACTAATCGAATAACATAACAAGGAACAAGAAAATAAATATCATGTTTGGATTTCATTATCAAAACAGGCATACAGCAATTAGTACCTAAACATCAACCAGCCAGAATACAATCAACATACGGCAACCAAGCACTAACAACCTAACCTACTAGGGTTAGTTGTACCAAAATACATCCTACGTCAGTGATAGGAACATCCTAATCATCTAAAGAAAATGAACGATAACAAAGCCCTCGAGGCTTCGGATCCAGTCCTCAACAACATCTCTCAGCAAGTAGTTCAGGCGGGTGATCTCATGGGTCCAGAAAGGGGTATTGGGTAGGACCTCTACCATCTCACTCAGCCAGTCATAAGGATCTAGGTAAGGGTTGCCTGGTCCATGGGCTTGATACAGCTCCCTCACACCTTGGAGGTAATCTAGGTATACTCTCAGGTCTGCATCAACATCCCTCCTGATGTGACGCCCTAGGAACCTCAGCTGATCACTCAGTTGACCCACACTACGGATCTCATGACTAGGCTGAGCTGGGGCAGGTACAAATGGTACTGCAGGTGCTACAGGTATTGCCGGGGCTGGGGGTACAACTGGTACAATACTGGGTCCAGGGATATTACATGGATACATAGCAGGAGTAACAGGCTGCTTAAGAGATTGAACATAAAGATCTAAATCTAATGGCTCTTGGTACATGCCAGTTATAGGGTTGACCAGGTCTCTGGGTCTGGAGAGGTACAGCAACTATTCTGCCGTGATCCCTAGCAGCTCTGGGTAGTGCTCAACACAGTCATTGGAGCACACTGATGAATGGCCAGGGCTGGCGTCTCCCATTACCCATTCCTCTGGGTCCTCGTCCTTGGTGAGATCAATTACTATTGGATCCCAAGTGTTGACTGATGGCTCAGGTTTAGTATCCCAATCCATGGTAATCCCCATCTTGATTCCTGAAAATAGGTGTTAGTTCTTATTTAACTAACTCAACATCTAAGGGATACTTAAGCAAAGCGTTCTATCTTATGCCAGAACCTCCGCTCTGATACCAAAAATGTCACACCTTACTATTATATTGTCTTAGGTTCCTTTCAAACTCATTTTTGACCACATTGGATGGTCTTGGGCTCTCTTTTTTCCACAAAAACGCTAATTTTCTGATTTTTATTGTTCATCGGGTAAAAATCTAGTTTTTCTGACCCAACTTCAAAAATTCATAACTTAATCTACAAAATCCAATTGGGGTGATTCAAAATTCTACTTACAGCTCTTTAAGTCCTCTTTTAAGGAAAAATAATCTCATTGCCTAAATCCTTATGAGAAAGCGTCAAGTTTTTGAGAAAAGCAACACTGTCCATTTGCCAAAAACCCTAATTCCCAGATTCTGACTATTAACTTTGAAAAATCATTATAAATCATATACTGGGCCATTTTTAATGTATTAACTATAAATTGAAGCTCAGGACGTTATCTTTCATTATACCAAATTTCATGATTAAACTCATTCGGGAGCATAATCAAAAAGTCACGTGAACCAATCAGTGTCAGTGTGCTTGCAGCACTGTTAGTTTAATATTTACATAACCAAAATGAGCTCACGAATTTTGTGGCTAAACCCCACAAATTAGCCTTAAATCTACAACTTTCCCTTGGAGGATTCAGGCCCTAAAATGTTACATTATTTTTGGGGGATGAGATTTTTGAAAATCCCAGTAGCAAATTAACCAACTATAACACCAAGCAAGCATCATTATTATGCATGATCATATTAGCTACTATTGGTGAACTAACATGCTTATCATTTGGCAAACTCAAATATGCAAAGGCCAAAGCAAGATACTATAAAGAGCAGACACATAACAATCAAGAAATCTCAACCACAATAATAGTAATTAACCATACAATAATCAACAATGCTAGTTAGTGGTAGTAGCTAGGTTTAACTTACTACCTTGCTCCAAAAGTATTAGCTTTCCTTCCTTCTCCTCTTTCCCTTGACAAATATCAAACCCTAACCATATAATCCATCAAAAAAGGCAGCCATAATCATTATCCAACCATGAAAAAGCAAGAACATACATCAAAATGATTTTTGAACCATAAAGCTCCCTCCTTTGTTCACTACTTTTAGGCTTAGTTCTCTTTAACCCTAAAAATCACACCTTGACCTAACCCTACATGGTTTTTCATGTAGATTCCAAAAATGGGCTTAGATTTATGAAAATAAACTGCTTCTTCCAGCAACAAACTGACCGAACCACTAGAGGTTTTGACCCAAAATTTTCAGCTTTGCTTTTAAGCTTCTAACACTTGTTTCTTTTAGTCTACCCTACACCATTTCTCATTTTAAACATCATGGAAGCCTTAAAACAATGAAAAGCTCATCCTAGGGTCCAGTTCACCTCTTGGCCGAAAAGAACTCTCACAATAACAACCATAAAAAATGCTTTAAAACCACTTAAACTCACTTGCAAACACTAGAACCTAGCTTGTATAGTTGTGTCTTAGCAAGTGTAAAAATCAAAACTCCTTTCCCCTTTTTTAACAACCAGTTTGGTCCACATTAAGAGAGGGAAGAGACAGATTTTAAACCACAAAAATGAAAGAAAACAAAGTAAGAGCACCTCTAGAACCAAGATCTAACCTTGAAACCTTGCTTGGATGATCAAAGGTGCTTGCTTTCTTCTTGTTTCCTCTCAAACTCTCTCTTTTTCTCTATTTTTCTCCCTTGGATGAAATGTAGGTCTGAAAATGGGGAGAGAAGAGCTGATTAATGGCTCAAAATATCTCAACTACCCTCTTTAATGATAATCCAAGTGTTATTACCCTACTAAGTCTTGATTCCTCTTTCCTAATTAACATAATTCCAAATGAAATTATTTACTAAAGTCAAAATCCTCTCCATTTATGGAATGACACTTGGCTAATTCAAATCTTCTCCTTCAAGAGCTTGACACATGGCTCAATAGGATCCCTTGGATTTGCAAGACACCAATCTTGCTTTATCGGTATACTTTAGGCTCTGAGTTTTACTTCTTTTCTATAATTGCAGTAACTTAGTCTCTGTAATTATTTTCTGTCAGATCCTTAATTTATTCTCCTCATTATTATCTTCCCAAATTGCCCTCTTTGTCTTAAAATTAATTTCCTAATATTTAAATATAAAGGAAAATTAATTTCCTTCTCTTTAGGGATTTTTCCACTTTTCACATTTATTTGGAAAAATCTTGGGCACTTGAGGGTCTTCATTTAATTCTATAATTCCTTATAATTCCTTGGGATCTCATAGGAATTTTCTTGGAATTTTATTCCTCTTAAAATATTTATTTGGAATTTTCCAAATAAAATCCCTTAATTAGCCTAAATCACCCTTAAATTCTCTTATAATTTCTCTAAAGGTAATTTGGTCATAAAACCAACTTTATAATTTCATATAACCCTCAAAGGATATTATCCCTATTTTTTCTTAATTTTCCAAGGCTCGAAAATATTTTTCCTTATTTACATTTGACCAATTTTCCTTAATTAGTCAATTTCCTATAATTGGCTTGGAAAATTACTATAATTATTTTCCACCAAAATCCTTTGACTTTTCCTTATCATTTTTAATCCTCAATAATTTGAGAATATTTCTTATCTCTAATTACCATAATGCTAGATGTGACACTCACAGAGTAAATAGACGAGAAACACTAAAGCTCAGTACAAACAAGACCAAAGTATTGAATCCAACAGTAAGTTATTTGCAGAAGGTAGCTGATAAACCTTGTCGCTAGGTAATCAAAGTTTTACTAGGGAAAATGCAGCAAGTGAGGCCCTACCTAGGTCATTCTTCACAAGGAGCCTTAAGTTGTATTTCAATTCTTAACAATTCACTATTAATTATCAAATTACCAAGATGAGAGCTTTAGTTCAGAAAAAGAGAAATCAAAACAAGAAACAAATCTAATGAAAGGTAAATTGCAAATGAGATTCAGATGAGAGATAGTAGTTCCCCTAGCAATTTATCCAACCTTCCTTGTTCAATCTTATAATTTGGAGTCTCTTAGTGTCAATTAAATGGGTAGATTCAGCTACTGCTCAAATCTCTCTTAACATAGATCAGAAACAATTATCTTACTAGATTCATTATTTTGATCTATGAGAAGGAAAATCAATTGGCAAGAACACTTGAGAAGCAAGTTGCAATTCTCTAAGAATGACCACAACTATGAATCATCAATATATTCAACCAAAATTTAGATTTACAGAACAACAGTCCAAGTAAAACAAATTGGATTTACAAATCAACAGAGAATCCTCTATTCAACTGAACTAAAGGACACAACTCACATCTGAATGTTCAATCAGATCTAAATTCCAAGAAACATAAATCTAATCACTCAATCTTCATTCTAATCACAATTGTTCAACTGAAACAAATGACTCTTAGAATAGAAGGTAGAAAATAGATCTGAAATGACTCCCTGTTTTGCTCCATGAACTCAGGTCAGCTTCATTGCTAGAAGAACTTGGAAATTCAGCTACTCATACTCTGGATTAGGGTAGAAACAACAAGAATTGATGAAAGATCCATGGTTGATCGGTGGAAATTGATGGAATTGGATGAAAATGGAAGAGAGAAATGAGAGAGGGCGGAGAAAGCAAGAAGATCGCGTTGGAGGGAGAATGGGTAACTGAAAATCTGCTCTCTGTTGAAGCGCGCGACTTCAGCTTTTAAATCTGGAAATTTCGGTCATCCGCCGCGGCGCCTCAGTCAATCCGCCGCGGCTCCTGTCCTGTACGACGTCGTTTTGATTAATGATCCTGAGCTTCATGAAAACCTCCGTCCGTCGTGGCGCCTTAGTCCATCCGCCGCGGCGCTTTTCACCGAGAGTACCTTGGAAATCCGCCGTGGCGCCTTCCCAAATCAGCCGTGGCGCCTTAGACAGAATGGCGAAAATGCTACTGAAACTTCCTGAAATTCATGCCAAAGCAGGGATTAAAAATACACACAAATAAAATCATATAAAAACATGTAAAAACACTTGCAAAACCTCATAATTCTTCTCACCAACTCTTATACACAATGGAACCTAACTATGCCCAAAGTATGTAAATATAGATCGCAAAAGTATGTGTTTAGGGCTAGAAATGTATGTAAATAATGAGACTTATCAACTCCCCCACACTTAGCTTTTGCACTCCTGGGCAAACCAAGTTTAAACTTATTGTGAAAGAGAAGGATGCGAGAAAGGAATAAGCAAGCTCAAAAGTTCAGGTTACAACTGCAACCAACAATGATTCTTCAACCAATATCCATCCATGGAACATTCTAATGCAAGAAATCAAGCAATGATATGTAATTTAATCCAAGTGAATAAGATATAGAAGACCACACAAGGGAATTAGTGTATCACTCAACTAACAAGTATCAAAGGTTCTTTCACTCAATTCACTTATTCAAATGCTCTACCATATGCTTGTAATAGCTCTACCTCTCCACCACTTAAATACATAAGTACTCAAGAATCAAGAGGACTTTTGTGGCTTGTAATGTAAGGGATGAGAAGAAATGCACAAGGATGCATAGAAGGATAGAGATAATATATGAATCAATGTGTAGAATTCAATAGCATTAGTAATATTCAATTGAGGATTTGACTTCTTGATCTTGAAGTCTAAAGCTATAAAGGTGCTTTTATTCCCACTTTCTTTTCTTTTCTTGCCTTTTTATTTCTTTTCAACTTTTCTTATTCTCTTTCTCTTTTTGTTTTTTTTGTTTTTTTTTTCTTTCTTTCTTTTACATTCGCATGTTTCTTCTTTTCTTTGTTGTTTTTTTTTTCTTTTAAGTTCAAGTATGCATCTCCTCATATCAATCCATCAATTGAATCCATCAAAATGCTAGTGAATTCTAAAAGGAATTAATGAAATGAAATATGCATCCTTGTAGGAAAGAGGTTTTATAAATGAGAGTGAAATGAATGGAAAAATTCAGCTAAAAAGGCTCAAATGGGTAACAAGGGATAAATCATGCAGGGGTTGGCCATTTGGTCTAAGTAGCTAAATTGAATGAATGCCTCAATCATGTTCAAGAATACTAATGTTACATGTGGTCTTGATTAAGAACTAAGACAAGTTCTAGAGAGTATAAGAACTAAGTGAATGCACACACCAGAAATGAATATAAAGGCTCAAAGAATCCTTCCAACTAGGCTTGTCTTCCATATTCATTCACCTCAGGTAAAGAACACATCATGCTTAATCTCTATGCATTAGAAAATTTCACTTCAAGATATTAATTTCTAAATCAAATCAGTCACAAATGTAACATTAGAAATCCTGAAGCAAGCTTAAACCTTCAAAAAGTTTTTGAAAACTGAGGTTCTTCTACAAAAGACACAGAACACACAAAAACACAACATTCACTCCCCCACACTTGATCCTTGCATTGCCCTCAATGCAAATTTGAACAAAAGATAGCAAGGAAAATTGGTAAGGGAAGGAATGGAAAGAAACAACAGAACACTTCAAAACAAACTAAAAACAACCTACACTTGCTACTAGTTATGCCCTCCCCCACACTTGCTCAAAAATGGAGTTCAAGAATGATAATAATCAAATAAACACAGACTAAAGTGTGTGAGGAAGGGAACAACCTGGAATTATGGTGGATCAAAATTCTCCTTGTAAATTTTGAGCAGGTGACCATTGACCTTGAAAGTCTTACTGCTCTTCTCATCTAGCAGCTCTATCATGCCAAATTTGTGAACTTTAGTGACCAAGTATGGTCCTTCCCATCTAGTGCTCAACTTCCCAGGTTTAAATGTGAATCGTGCTTTATACAGCAACACTTTATCTCCAACCTTGAAAGTCTTCCTTAGGATTTGCTTGTCATGAATCATCTTTGTCTTCTCCTTATAGAACCTGGAATTTTCATATGCTTCGAGTCTCAACTCTTCAAGTTCCTGCAATTGCAATAATCTTTCCATACCAGCAGAATCAAAATCAAGGTTACATGCTTTTACAGCCCAAAGAGACTTATGTTCAATCTCAACCGGTAGGTGACACATCTTACCATAAACCAATCTGTAAGGAGACATGCCTATTGGGGTTTTAAATGCAGTTCTATATGCCCACAAAGCATCATCTAATCTAGCACTCCAATCCTTCCTAGATGGTTTAACTATACGTTCCAACACCTTCTTGATTTCTCTATTTGCATTTTCAGCTTGCCCATTACTTTGGGGATGATAAGGTGTGGATGTCTTATGTGTCACACCATACTTGGTGAATAACCCTTGTAGCAATTTATTACAAAAATGAGTGCCATTATCACTAACTACTGCTCTAGGAATGCCAAATCTAGAAAAGATGTTATTTTTCAGAAATTTTAAAACAGTAGCAGCATCATTCTTTTTGGTTGCTATGGCCTCTACCCATCTTGAAAGGTAATCAACTGCAAGAAGAATGTATGTAAAACCCATAGAAGGAAGAAAGGGGCCCATAAAATCAATACCCCATACTTCAAACACCTCACAGAAAAGCATTGGGTGTTGGGGTAATTCATGTTTCTTAGTTAGGCCACCAAATCTTTGACAAATGTCACAATTCTTGCAATACTCATAAGAGTCTTTAAAGAGTGATGGCCAATACAAACCAGCTTCCAATATTTTTCTTGCAGTCTTGTTAGCACTAAAATGACCTCCACAAGTTTGAGAGTGGCAAGCATGCAGGATGTCTTGAAATTCTTCATTTGGTACACATCTCCGAATGATTTGGTCGCTGCATACCTTCCAAAGGATTGGAGGATCCCAAATGTAGTGCTTAGACTCACTCTTAATCTTCTGCATCTGAAAATGAGACAAAGAGGGGGGAATTAGACCAGCAACTAAAAAGTTGACAATATGGCAATACCAAGGTTCCAAGAGAGACAAGGCAGAAACAGAACAATCCTTAAACTCATCACAAACAGAATCTGAACCGATTACTCCCCTTGTAGTTTCTGGTAAGCGACTTAGATGGTCAGCCACCACATTTTCTGCTCCAGGTTTGTCTTTGATGTCAATGTCAAACTCTTGGATCAACAACATCCACCTTAAGAGCCTCGGTTTGGATTGTGGCTTGCTGAAAAGATACTTGACAGCAGAATGATCAGTGAAAACAGTAACCTTAGAGTTAATTAGGTAAGGCCTAAACTTGTCTAATGCAAAAACAATAGAAAAGAGCTCCTTTTCAGTAGTTGTGTAATTAGTTTGAGCCTTATCTAGAGTCTTTGAAGCATAAGCAATAACCTTGGAAACCTTACCATCCTTTTGTCCCAAAACTGCACCCACTGCATTATTAGAGGCATCACAACACAATTCAAATGGTAAATTCCAATTAGGGCAAGTCAAAATAGGTGGAGAAGTCAATCTGGATTTAATCTCATCAAAAGACATCTTACATTCATCAGTGAAATCAAAGGAAGCATCTTTTTGCAGCAATTTAGACATTGGAAAAGTCACTTTACTAAAATCTTTTATGAATCTTCTATAAAATCCAGCATGGCCTAGGAAAGATCTAAGCTCCTTAAGATTTGTTGGATAGGGTAGAGAGGAAATTACTTCAACCTTTGCTTTGTCTACCTCTATTCCCTTTTCAGAAATTAGGTGACCTAGAACTATTCCTTGTTGAACCATAAAGTGACATTTTTCAAAATTCAGAATAAGATCCTTTTCAACACATTTTGATAGAGCTTTTTCCAAATTCACTAAGCATTCATCAAAATTATTTCCATAGATGGTAAAGTCATCCATAAACACCTCAATTCCATTCTCTAGCAAATCACTAAATATGGATAGCATACACCTTTGGAATGTGCCCGGTGCATTGCAAAGTCCAATTCTTGCAATACTCATAAGAGTCTTTAAAGAGTGATGGCCAATACAAACCAGCTTCCAATATTTTTCTTGCAGTCTTGTTAGCACTAAAATGACCTCCACAAGTTTGAGAGTGGCAAGCATGTAGGATGTCTTGAAATTCTTCATTTGGTACACATCTCCGAATGATTTGGTCGCTGCATACCTTCCAAAGGATTGGAGGATCCCAAATGTAGTGCTTAGACTCACTCTTAATCTTCTGCATCTAAAAATGAGACAAAGAGGGGGGAATTAGACCAGCAACTAAAAAGTTGACAATATGGCAATACCAAGGTTCCAGAGAGAGGAACAATCCTTAAACTCATCACAAACAGAATCTGAACCGATTACTCCCCTTGTAGTCTGGTAAGCGACTTAGATGGTCAGCCACCACACATTTCTGCTCCAGGTTTGTCTTTGATGTCAATGTCAAACTCTTGGATCAACAACATCCACCTTAAGCCTCGGTTTGGATTGTGGCTTGCTGAAAAGATACTTGACAGCAGAATGATCAGTGAAAACAGTAACCTAGAGTTAATAAGGTAAGGGCCTAAACTTGTCTAATGCAAAAACAATAGAAAAGAGCTCCTTTTCAGTAGTTGTGTAATTATTTTTGAGCCTTATCTAGAGTCTTTGAAGCATAAGCAATAACCTTGGAAACCTTACCATCCTTTTGTCCCAAACTGCACCCACTGCATTATTAGAGGCATCACAACACAATTCAAATGGTAAATTCCAATTAGGGCAAGTCAAAATAGGTGGAGAAGTCAATCTGGATTTAATCTCATCAAAAGACATCTTACATTCATCAGTGAAATCAAAGGAAGCATCTTTTTGGCAGGCAATTTAGACATTGGAAAAGTCACTTTACTAAAATCTTTTATGAATCTTCTATAAAATCCAGCATGGCCTAGGAAAGATCTAAGCTCCTTAAGATTTGTTGGATAGGGTAGAGAGGAAATTACTTCAACCTTTGCTTTGTCTACCTCTATTCCCTTTCAGAATTAGGTGACCTAGAACTATTCCTTGTTGAACCATAAAGTGACATTTTTCAAAATTCAGAATAAGATCCTTTTCAACACATTTTGATAGAGCTTTTTTCCAAATTCACTAAGCATTCATCAAATTATTTCCATAGATGGTAAAGTCATCCATAAACACTCAATTCCATTTCTAGCAATCACTAAATATGGATAGCATACACCTTTGGAATGTGCCCGTGCATTGCAAAGTCCAATTCTTGCAATACTCATAAGAGTCTTTAAAAGAGTGATGGCCATACAAACCAGCGTCCAATATTTTTCTTGCAGTCTTGTTAGCACTAAAATGACCTCCACAAGTTGAGAGTGGCAAGCATGTAGGATGTCTTGAAATTCTTCATTTGGTACACATCTCCGAATGATTTGGTCGCTGCATACCTTCCAAAGGATTGGAGGATCCAAATGTAGTGCTTAGACTCACTCTTAATCTTCTGCATCTAAAATGAGACAAAGAGGGGGAAATTAGACCAGCAACTAAAAAAGTTGACAATATGGCAATACCAAGGTTCCAAGAGAGACAAGGCAGAAACAGAACAATCCTTAAACTCTCACACAGAATCTGAACCGATTACTCCCCTTGTAGTTTCTGGTAAGCGACTTAGATGGTCAGCCACCACATTTTCTGCCCAGGTTTGTCTTTGATGTCAATGTCAAACTCTTGGATCAACAACATCCACCTTAAGAGCCTCGGTTTGGATTGTGGCTTGCTGAAAAGATACTTGACAGCAGAATGATCAGTGAAAACAGTAACCTTAGAGTTAATTAGGTAAGGCCTAAACTTGTCTAATGCAAAAACAATAGAAAAAGCTCCTTTTCAGTAGTTGTGTAATTAGTTTGAGCCTTATCTAGAGTCTTTGAAGCATAAGCAATAACCTTGGAAACCTTACCATCCTTTTGTCCCAAAACTGCACCCACTGCATTTTAGAGGCATCACAACACAATTCAAATGGTAAATTCCAATTAGGGCAAGTCAAAATAGGTGGAGAAGTCAATCTGGATTTAATCTCATCAAAAGACATCTTACATTCATCAGTGAAATCAAAGGAAGCATCTTTTTGCAGCAATTTAGACATTGGAAAAGTCACTTACTAAAATCTTTATGAATCTTCTATAAAATCCAGCATGGCCTAGGAAAGATCTAAGCTCCTTAAGATTTGTTGGATAGGGTAGAGAGGAAATTACTTCAACCTTTGCTTTGTCTACCTCTATTCCCTTTTCAGAAATTAGGTGACCTAGAACTATTCCTTGTTGAACCATAAAGTGACATTTTTCAAAATTCAGAATAAGATCCTTTTCAACACATTTTGATAGAGCTTTTTCCAAATTCACTAAGCATTCATCAAAATTATTTCCATAGATGGTAAAGTCATCCATAAACACCTCAATTCCATTCTCTAGCAAATCACTAAATATGGATAGCATACACCTTTGGAATGTGCCCGTGCATTGCAAAGTCCAAATGGCATTCTTCTATATGCAAATGTGCCAAAGGGACAAGTGAATGTAGTCTTCTCTTGATCTTGAGGTGCAATGGGAACCTGAAAATAGCCACTGAAACCATCAAGGAAACAATAGTGAGATTTACAAGCTAATCTTTCAAGCATTTGATCTATAAAGGGTAGAGGAAATGATCTTTTCTTGTAGAATCATTAAGTTTCCTATAATCAATGCAAACACGCCAAGAATTCTGGATTCTAGTGGGGATTAATTCATTTTTTTCATTCCTAACCACAGTGATCCCACTTTTCTTAGGAACAACCTGAACTGGACTTACCCACTCACTATCTGAATAGGGTATATGATACCAGCACTAAGCAGCTTTGTTACTTCCTTTTTAACAACATCAAGTATGAGTGGGTTAAGTCTTCTTTGAGGTTGCCTTATGGGCTTTGCATTTTCATTTAACAATATTCTATGAGTGCAAATTGAAGCATTAATACCAGGAATATCTGCTAAAGACCACCCAATTGCACTTTTATACCTTTTCAAAACAGCAAGTATTGAGATTCCTCATATCAGTTAAAGAGTTAGAGATTATCACCGGGAGTCTTTCATTTTCAGCTAAAAATGCATATTTCAGTGTTGATGGTAAGGGTTTAAGCTCCAATTCAGGAGGTTGAACTACTGAGGGTATCAGTTTCTTGAGCTCCAAGGTAGTGCAATTATTTCCAGATTGCTTCAAGGCTTCAATACCAAAATTTCAGTTGTACATTCATCCTCATGTGAGTAACTCTCCTTAGTTGGTCCCTGCAACAATGCATTTAAAACATTTGTAAATCCATGTGAAACTCAAAGTTAGATGCAGAATAATCTTGGGGAATTCCAATTTCAGAAGTAAATTAGATTGCAAAAGTGCACTCCCTATGCTACATATTTCAGCAAATTTGGTTGGTGTCATGCTTAATCTCCTAGGGTTGGGAGTAGCTGCACTTCGCATGATTTCCAAGAGTGTTCCAGTTCTGCATGGTTAAAGAAATTAAGATCAAGTGACTTGTAAACAGGATTGGAATACAAAATGTGATAAGAATTTAAAGGCAAATCCTGTTGTTCAGAAGGTTCAGCTGCATGCTCCTTGAATGGAGGTTCATCCATGAGACTTGGGCTGGCCTTGCAATCATGAGTCTTGTGCCCTTCACCTTCCCTTCTTGTATAGGAGTTGATTCACTCTCTTGTGTTGTTGAGAAATCTACAAGCAATCTTTTTGCAAGTTGTTCATCACTTGACAGAGTGGAATTAGCATCAATGGAAGACTTAATGGATGAAACTGAAGACAATTCACTCCAAGTGGAAAGCCAGCCATCAATTTTAGAATCAATGCTAGGCACATCATCAAGGTGTGAAGAAAAGAAGATGAAGGAGAATATATGGAGGAGAAAGAGACGAAGGAATCTTCAGTATCATCATTGTTATCATGCTCAAAAATAGATTCACACTCATTTTCAAGTGACACATCAATCATATTAAGCCCTAACAGAGAATAATCCTCATGTGGATGTTTCATCATCTCATACATGTTAAATTGAATTTCTTGTCCACCAAATTCCATTTTTATAATCCCATCCTTCATGCAAATCATGGTGTTGGCAGTTCTTAGAAATGGTCTGCCCAAAATCAATGTGCTTTCACTTATGGCCTCATTAGTCATATCTAACACATAAAAATCAGCAGGAAATACAAGGTCTTTTACTTGAACCAAAATGTCTTCTAAGATTCCCTTGGGATTCCTAATAGACTTATCAGCTAGTTGCACTAAGACACTTGTAGGTTTCATGATTTCAACTCCTAAAGCATAATAAACAGAACTTGGCATCACATTGATAGCAGCACCCAAATCTAGTAAAGCTTTAGAAATATGAAACTTACCAATTTGACAAGGAATGGAGAAAGCTCCTGGATCTTGGCATTTCACAGGTAATTGAGCTTTAAAAAGGGCTGAAACATTAGGGCCAACTTGCACCAATTCATTAGTTTTAAACTTTCTTTTATTAGTGCAAATGTCTTTTAAGAATTTTGCATATTCAGGCACTTTCTTCAACAAATCCAGCAGAGGAATGTTAATTTCTACTTTACTAAAGAAATCTAAAACTTCTTTATTTTGCTTTTCTTTTGCAACCTTCTGCCCAACAAAAAAGCTTTAGGAAAAGGTAGATCTTTCAAGCTTACCTCCTTACCTTGACTTCCCGGTTTATTGCTCTTGTGAGGATCTTCAACTTTCTCTTGCTCAATCTTCCCATTGTCCTGGTTAGGATCTGCAATTCTTGAAGAAGATTGCTCCAAGTCCTCTCTCAATGGTGTTTCATGGACGCCTTTATCATCCATAGTTGAAGGGCCGGCTTCAGTTGTGCAACCTTCAGTAGTTGCACTTCTACATCCGGTTTCTTTTCTTGCTTGCAGAAGTTGCTTCTCTCTTTAAGCTTTCAGATTCCACACTTGGTGGTTTCTTTTCATGAGTAGAATTCCCTTTAGTGTAATGATCTTCATCCAAGTCAGATTCTTCATCATTCTCATTGAATGTCACCTTTCTTCCACTTCTCAAACTTATGGCATTCAATGACTTGGGATTAATCACAGTATTGGAAGGCAAAGCTCCACTTGTTTTTTGCTTGAAGACTGCTGAAATTATCTGAAATTTGGGTAACAAAGTTAGCCAAGTTTGCTGTCTTAGTTTCCCATTGTTCAACCCTATTCTCTATAGCAGCCATTCTTGCATCAGATGCAGTGGTATGCTTATCAATTCTGTCCATTTGAGATGCCATAGCACTGAGATTAGCATTCATACTGTTCATGCTTTTCAACAAGAGAGACATGTCATCATTCCTTGAATTCCCAACTTCTTGAGTAGTTTGGGAAGGAACCATAACTTGTTCTGAATGTTGACGTTGCTGGAACCTATTCTGCATGAATCTCTCCTTGTTGTTCTCTCCTCCTCCCCATCTAAAATTGGGATGATCCTTCCATCCTTCGTTATAAGTGTTGGAGAAAGGGTTCCTTTGCTGATATTGACCGGCTCTTTGTTGATACATGGCTGACACTTCTTCAAATTGAGAAGGGCAAGATTCAGTACAATGCATCATAGAACCACAGGAGTCACAAGAGGGAGCTACCAAGGCTTGAGATGTTCCCATAGCACCACATTGTTTAGTTGACAAGAGTTGCTCCATCCTAGTCATTCTCTTGTCCATCCTTTCTGATAAGGCAGCAAATTGAGAGTCTAAGTTAGTAGGATTTGACCTTAAAATTTCATTGACAGATTGGTTATCCCTTGTGCTGAATTGCTGATTATTGTTGGCCATCTTCTCCAATAATTCCCAAGCATTGTGAGGAGTCAAATCAAATAGTGAACCATGGGCTGCAGCATCTATTGTGTTCTTGTGATGAGATAGCAAGCCCTCATAGAAATATTGAACTAGATTAGACTTGCTGATTTGATGATTTGGACATTTAGAAAGCATAGCTAGAAATCTTGTCCAATACTCATACAAGGTCTCTCTACTATCTTGTTGAACTCCATAGATTCCTTCCTCAATTTAGATGTCCTTGATGCAGGAAAGTACTTCTCTAAAAAGGCCTTCTTAAGTTGTTCCCATGTGAGTGTTGTGAAGTGCTGAGGTAGGCTTTGCAACCATTCTTTGGGCATTTCCCTTCTAATGTGAAGTGGAAAGCTCTCCTTACACATCTTCCAGTTGAGCACCATGGGGCTTCATAGAGGAACAACCGCATGCATATTCTGAGGTGTCTATATGGATCATCCCCTGC
>NW_021637939.1:0-66094 GCF_004799145.2 Neltuma alba | reverse complement strand
TTTAAAATTAGTTAATAACAATTAATATGTAAAAAGTATAATTTTTTCCCAAAAATACCCTCATTAATAAGGAGAGGAGAGCATGAGAGAGAACCATTAAATTATTAAAAGAAAGAGAAGTGGAAGGGAGAGAGAGTGTGAGTTGGAGATAATAAATATGGGTAAAATAGTAAATCAACACAAAAAAGTAGAGACAACTTGTAAGTGTCTCTTATATATAGGAACATGCCATAAGCATCAAATGTCTCTTATAATAAGGAACAGATGGAGTATCACTTATAAAGGGATTTTTGTCATTTTTAATGCTTTATTTCTAATTCTATCTCTGATTCTAATTATAAGAGTCAGTTGACTGATCTGAGGAGATTAAGAAAGTAAGTTGAGTTAGTTATTTATCTTATGTGTTGTCTTTCTAAAATATTCTTATTAATCAAGTGTATTGACTAGAATTATAATTATTAGAAGGACTATCTTGAAAAAAATTAAGTAAATATAAGAGACAAAATGGATTGGGGTATTATATTTAGAACTAAAATAAAATTCAAACTAGGTCTTATATTAATGACAGGAGGTAGTATTAAATAAGGAAGATAAATGTAAAAATAAAAAGAGAAGAAATAAGAGGAAAAAATATACTAATTATTTAATAAGAATAAAAATAAAAAATTTTATGTATTTAATAATTTTCTTAATGTGTGAGAAATTATTATCAGTAATCCAGTGCAGTTTTCTATCCAGACCACTAATGTAGCGCCAGCTGGAATTATTCTCCGATTTTCTCGAAGAGTTCTCCATATGCTAAACCCAATGAATCACACACGTCCGGTCCATGGTAAAGGAATCTCGAAATCAATTTATTTTGTCGCTGTCGGTCACAATCTAAGAAATATTTTTACAAAAAAAATTTGTCTCCATTTACGGTATACTTTTTTTTTTTTGGACGGACTCCATTTACGGTATACTAAAGTGTCTCCATTTGAATAATACCGCCCACTTTTTGTGATTTGCGGGGATTCACCTTCTATTCTGGGATTCCAGGGTCGATTCGTCACTATCTTCTCCTCCAGGTCCGTAATTTATTTCTTTCTCCTCAATCTGTTTGCCCTTTCCTCAACGTCATTGCCCGCTTCCGATTCCGTCACTTCTCCTTGTAAAATTGATTATGATGATGAATCGATCTCTGGAATCGCGAGAATTCGTTGTGGACTAGGGTGTTCTTTTTTTCCCTTTTCTTCTTTTTTTTTTTGGGGGGGGGGTGTTCCTTGGTCATTAGAAATGGTTTTGATTCGGAAATACTACTATGACAACTAGCTTTTAAGCTCAAATGTTTTTGATAATATGAACGTGCATCTGTATGAATGTATGTGTATATGAAGGCTGTTATTTACAATCGGTTACGCTGGCTTTTGTAGGAATCTGAAGGTGATGGCAAGTGGGTTTGAGGAATCAACAAGCAGGTCGCCCCCAAGCCCTTCCTGCTCCAGCAACAGTAACAATGACACGGGCAGTTTTGAATGCAATATTTGCTTTGACTTGGCACAAGATCCTATAATTACTTTATGTGGTCATCTTTTCTGCTGGCCTTGTCTTTACAAATGGCTTCACTTTCATTCTCAATCACGAGAATGCCCAGTGTGCAAGGCCCTAGTTGAGGAGAAAAAGTTGGTCCCCTTGTATGGGAGAGGAAAGACATCAACGGACCCGAGATCAAAATCTTTTCCATGCGATAATATCCCTCATCGGCCAGCTGGTCAGAGACCTGAAACTGCCCCTTCACGAGAACCAAATCATTTTCCTCAACATGGATTTGGATTTATGGGTGGGTTGGGAGGGTTTTCCCCAATGGCAACAGCAAGATTTGGGAATTTCACATTGTCAGCAGCATTTGGTGGTTTTATACCATCCTTATTTAACTTCCAGTTGCATGGGTTTCATGGTGGGGCCTTGTATAGTGGAGCAGCTGGTTTTCCTTTTGGATATGCTACTTCATTTCATGGTGGCCATGCACATGGGCACCCTCAGTATGCAGGTCAAGGACAACAAGATTACTACCTGAAGAGGCTGCTTCTGTTTGTTGTCTTTTGTGTCGTTCTTGCGTTTATTTGGCAATAGATTGGATAGAGCTGAGAGCCTGAGACTGCTAAAAGATAATTAGTATTTCTCACACCTTTTGTGTGTGTGTGTGTTTTCCTGGTGACGAAGGAAATTGTTTATATCATACTTTCTTATTACTCTTGTAGTACTTTCGTTTTGAAAAATCTGTGAGACTTCATGCTTTTCTTGTGAAAATATCTAGAGTCCTAAGCAAGACGTCAGTTGCGGATGTGCCCTCTGTACACACTAATCAGGAGCTACTTTTTAAATCCACGAACTTTTGTGGTTTGGGGTTTTTACTCAGTCATTTTTACACTATCATTCGAGATGAATTTTCAAGCTTTATGTACTCATCACGTTGCTTGAATTTTAGAAGTACCCATTTATTTCGTTGCAATGGTTTGGAAGACAGAAAAATATTGGTGATAAGTACTGCGGCAATTATGTTTCTTGCGATAGTCTAGATTGCTTGTTTCACTTCAAATGTTGACAGTTGGATGACATGTGGAATCAGGCACCTTTGTTACTCGTTCTTTTAGCTTTTATAGTTATTTTTTCTCCAAATCCTTGGGGGTGGTTGGGTTGCTAGAGAGTTGAGGGGTTTTAATTTCTCAGTCTATTGTGAGCTGCTGCTTCTGCTTTATGGCCTTTGGACTCTGATTATATCAAATGATTATCATCGTTCATGATGGAAATACTCGAACTCTTGTTTTCTATAGAATTTTGTTCGTATTCTTGTTTAAATGCGATATAAAGCACTAACCTTGTGATTGTTAGTGTTCTTGATGAGCTTTCGAGGGGCTAGACTACGGTGACCAGAAACCCAGTGGGAAAAGAAACCCAGGTAAGTTGATTAGTGCGGTTCTCCCCATAGTCAGGCTGGCCTTGGTCACCACGTCTCAGGCGAATACGACCAGACGCTAGTGTAGTCATCAAACCCAGCCCAAATTTTGCCCAGTGTCAATTCCGCATTAATACGGTTAGGGCCGGGCCTCAGGCCCAAAGAACTTAGCTGAGGCGTTGATTGAACTGGCACATGGGCCAGGGTAATCCTCTGTTTTGTCCGGCAATGCACACCCCACCGGCGACGGCTTATTAATAAAGTTAAGTATTTTTAAAAAAGTTCAGTATTTGATTATTATGGGGTTAGTGTAATTTCCAATTTGATAATGACTATGTAATTTTGTCAACCAGCATGAAAACAAAAGCTGTTTTGTTCAATAATAGGTGTAGAATTGGGATCAGAGTGAGACGGGTTGCAAGCCAGGAATAATAATTTAGAAGTCTGCCATATGTAGCACATGGCTTGTGTAGGTAGCGGAAGTACTCTATTCCGCTGTGGGCCCACTCACCAGAACCCTCCCCCTCTCGCCTTCCGCATCTGTTTGATTGCTTTCATTCTTTGCCCCGCTTTGCGGTGTGGGATAAGTCCTTGTATTGGATACTTATAATTCTGTTTTGGAATCATATATTGGTACATGAACGAAGATTGAGAGCTGTGGAGGTTTGTAAATGCTGGTAATAAAAGAGAGTTAAATGGGAGAGTTGATCATCGTGGGATTTAAAAAATAGGTGTTTACTTGGACTGGTGTGAGAAGTGACTTATTCTATTATGTGTTTGGGAATGAGGCTGCCAAAATGGACTGAGAGTCTGAAACCGACATGGAATATTAATTAGTGTGAAGGGGTGCCAACTGTATACCGTATAGATTCCGTATGTAGACAGTTCCATTTTAATTTCTAATTAATGTGACTGCATGTGCACCCCCCCCCCTCTCTTTTAAGATGCCCCCTCACCCCCCATCCTTTTCCCCCTTTTCTTCTCCCTCTCAATTTCGTATCTTATTTTACTCTCCTGGTCCTTTTTTTATCGTAGAAAGAAGATATTTTTTTGTTTATTTATAAAGTATTGAGAAAATGTTTTACATAGATGTACAATTTTACGTTTAATTTATTATTGTGTTGACTTTATTTACATAAGATATAATGTATATTAAATATAGATAAAGTTGGAAAGTTATTAAATTTTAAATGAGAGTTAATGAAATTAAGGTTTTTCTTGAACTGTGTGAAACATTGAAAGTGACTTCTAAATAGGATGATGATAATATATATTTATATCATACCACCGACTCTGTTTTCATACTACTTCGAGTTATATTTATTAGATCTTTTAATCAAACTGCACAAATTAAAAAGAAGAAATAAAATGAGTTTATATTTTTATTTTGTCAAATATTGTCATGGCATTTTTAAAATAGTACCTTCATTACACTTAAACTCTGTGCCCAGTATATTTCTTTTAAGTAACATGGAGAAGATTATGATCTTGAAAAACGTGTTTCGGGGAAAAAAATATTAGTAAATGATTATGTATTAAAGACAAAAATTTTCTTAAGCCAGTCTTACACATAGCAGAGAAAATAGTAATAAATTTTCACCCCACACCTCCCCAGAAAAATTCATTCTGAATAGTGCCATATTTTCTAGAGTCTACTTGTCCTTTTTGACATATTGGATATACTTATTTATGATTAATAACTTCTATATATTAATTATATGTGGAAAAGAGATCTAGAATACGATTATAAACAACTTCTCAGATTTATAAAATAAAAAATAGATATACTAGAAAAAATTTATTTTAACTCACGTAAAATATATTTCTAAATAATTCTAAGCATGATTTCAAACGAGCGTCTACTCCTTGAACACCTTTTTGTTTCTTTGGTTTACGTTTTCGTGATGTTTTGAACATGGCGACCCTGAGACAACGAGAAGAAAAGTTTATGGGACGGTTCCTGATCTCATTATCCTTTCACAAAATATACAAATATTACGATGGCATGTCCTCCGAAAATTAGTACATGAGCTGTACGTTATTTTCAGAAACAACCAAATTAAACGCTGGAAAGAACATAAAACAAGAGGCAAGGGAAACCACACAGAAATAAGCAAGACGAAGGCGTGACCTCATCTTCAAAGAATAGTAGAATACGGTTACTACTAAACAATAGTTGAATTGTTAATGAGGCTCGCAGCATGCCAAACGTGATAAAAATAAAATAAACTAGCAAGCCATTTTTCTATGTTAACTCCTGAATTTTAAGCAGCAATGAACTGATATTAATTTTTTTTTAAGAAATATAGTTTAAAATTCATATTTGTAATAAAAATAACGCTAATATTTTTTTGTTGGTGTTTTAATTTGCATTTAGCTTTGCAACGCATATTCATCTATACCGCAAAAATATTGATTTAATTAGCATCTTTCGAAAAACATTGTACTTAATTTGTCAAAAAATATAATAAATTATAATTCTCAATTCATTTCATTCCTTGCATTTTATTGAAAGAACGAAGAGTCTGATTTTTAATAAATAGAGTACTGTACATTCTTTTATCAAAAATTATACTTCAAACCTACACTCTCATCACATTGGGGGAAAAAAGAAGAAGAAGAAGATAAATGTTTGGATTATAAGACCCTGATAAATGTCTAATTTTTTTTTTTTCATGTGTGGTTAGGTTGTCTCGTAGATAGTGGTAGGATGGATGCTAACATTATGTAACTACACAATTTAAATTGTTGGGTCCATGTGGAAGGAGTCAAGTTAACCATATTATTTTACATTAGATTTCATAAACAAACCATATTATTTCATAAGGATGTGAAGTCTACTTACGCCGACGGTTTGGTGGGCCATTGCTTGAATGGCTCCGTAAGTAAAAGTTGCCTGTTGCCTGTACTCGTGTTAATTTAAGTTTGAGTTTGAGTCAATACATAAATTATTCATCCGATCCTAAATATAAAATTTATTTTACAGTATAAATTGTACTGCAAAATAAATTTTATATTTAAGACCCGGTGAGTATATATATCGAGTCGCATTTATTTTCAAGGGCACATGGCAAATGCCAAGAGAAGCTCGATTTTACAAGCTTACTTTAAGGGCATATAAGCACGACATGATACCAACTGGTCATGTTCGGGCAACCATATATATAATTCACAAATAAAGGCCATGTAATCAATGAGGGTTCATTTTAAATTAATGACCAGTCTTCTTATTTTATTATGCCCACGGCCAAAGACTCCTCGACATCTGCCTTCACTACGAAGGGATGGAGTTTTCAACCACAAGAAAAGGCAGAATCATTAATATAAATACAGTAACGCTAGGAATAATTAATGTTATTTACCACAATCATCTCAACCCAGGCATATTCTAGTATTGTGACTGTGAGAGAGTTGTGAATTTGTGATGAAAATGTGGCGTAAAGTATAGAAAATTTCAAATCTGAACTCTGCTTAAAGGCAGTCTTATTTGCTCGTGTGTGGAATTATTAGTACTAGGAAGAGTAAAGAGAATGAGGCAGAAACTGGGGGGACACCATTAAGTGTGGGGGATATGCATGAACTGATGAGAATTGGACTGGGGTGGCGGTAGAAGGTAGCAATTAGATTTGGTGAGGGGGCGTTCTCAGTATATGAACATACAATTTTATCAAAATGAATAAATATAGGGAGAGATTTGGAAGGGAAGATTCGGTGGCTGAAACTTGGGTTTCAGGTGAGGATGGGATGGTTCACCATGTAGCAGAAGCAGAGAAGGGGGCTGAACACGAACCATTAACAAACACAAGGACGTATCTTGAGAGATGAATCCCCCAAAAAAGCCGTAGCACCAACGCTAGCTCTTTGACACTCCGCACTCTTCCTGTCACCTTCCCTTTGCCATCAAGTGCCGACATTTGATTGCTTCCTTTTATGACTTGAACACATATGCATTCCCATTATTGCGTCTTTCTTTGATCTTACATGCCAACATTTCATCCTTTTTAACCCGCGTTACTTATATATGGAAAATGAATAATAAGAGTGAGTCAGTCATTTCATTCTGTGGAAAGTACAGTGCAGATATTTCATACTTTAATTTTCAACGAGAAGGAGGGGGAATGGGGCATGTAAGGAGTAGTAAAGAGGGAGCGTTAATAATGTACAAGGTACATGGCCCCCGTGGGATGAATTTATGAGCATGTAATTGATTGCCTCATACAATGAGAATGGAGAGACTTCATCTCTCACACAAAAAGGGTCCCATGCTGCAGAATGCTAATCATGTCTTCCCTCTCAATTCTGAACTGTACCTAATTCTTCACTCTGCAGCCTGCCCTCCTCCATCCTTCTTCTCTCTCTCTCTCTGCCTTTTTCTATTTTCCTTTTTTCAAATAATTTATCATTTACTTACCCCCAAGAAAGCGTGTTTGAAACCTCACTCTCCAATTATAAGCCAACTCATAGATCCCCCCTCTCCCAATTCAAACTTCAACCTCAATCCCTCGTATCTCTCTCTCTCTCTCTCACCTTTGTACGCCAATGCCAATTCCAAATCCAACCTTCCTATTCCTTATCGCTCTCTTGCTCTTCCCCTGTTTGTCTTCCTCCACCCCCCACAATGCCGCAAAAGATACTTCCGCTTTCACTCAACAGTTCAAAGAAGCTCCCCAGTTTTACAATTCCCCCGACTGCAAATCCATCGCCGCCGATGACGACGATGACTATACCTGCTCCGATGACGTTGTCCATATTGCCATGACTCTCGACACCACCTACATTCGAGGCTCCATGGCAGCCATCCTCTCCGTCCTTCAGCACTCTTCCTGCCCGCAAAACGTCTTCTTTCACTTCGTCTGTTCCTCTAGCCCCTCCCTTCTTCGTTCTGCCATCTCCAATTCCTTCCCTTATCTTCAATTTCGACTCTACAACTTCGTCGACTCCACCGTCTCCGGCCTCATCTCCACCTCCATTCGCTCCGCCCTCGACTGCCCCCTCAACTACGCTCGCAGTTACCTGGCCAACCTTCTTCCGCTCTGCGTCCGGCGAGTGGTGTACCTGGATTCTGACCTGCTTCTCGTGGATGACATCGCGAAACTAGCCGCCACGCCACTGGGAGATAACACAGTTCTGGCAGCCCCTGAATACTGCAACGCCAATTTCACCTCCTATTTCACGCCCACATTTTGGTCCAATCCCTCCTTGTCGCTCACCTTTGCGGATAGAAAAGCTTGTTATTTCAATACAGGGGTGATGGTCATTGATCTGGAGCGGTGGCGAGCAGGGGATTACACGACGAAGATCGAGGAATGGATGGAACTACAGAAGAGGATGAGAATCTACGACCTGGGTTCGTTGCCTCCGTTTCTGCTCGTTTTTGCGGGAAAAATAGCTCCGGTGGATCACCGTTGGAACCAACACGGTCTCGGCGGAGACAACCTCCGTGGGCTTTGTAGAGATCTGCATCCTGGTCCCGTGAGTCTATTGCATTGGAGTGGGAAAGGCAAGCCATGGGCTCGATTGGACGCTAACAGGCCTTGCCCTTTAGATGCACTCTGGGCACCTTACGATCTATTGCAGACTCCATTTGCTTTGGATTCTTGAAGCTTCGATTCTTGTGCACTTTACGATCTACGCGGGCTCGATCGAGAGGGTAAAAGAAACCAACAGTGCAATACATGAAGGAGGGAGAAAAATAGTTGGTTTTTTGTGGATTACGTAATGCACGGCACAGATACGAAGAGCTCATCATCATCGATCAGCCACAAGTAATGAAGATGAGTGGGGTTCATCATCAGTTTTCCAGTGAGGGATCTAAGTGAGATGATTGGATCAAATAACAATGTATAGCAAAAGAGTTGCGTTTTACGGATGCGAGAGTTCAGGAACTATTATTTTTCGTATCGAAATTGTAATAATGAAGAGTTTGTAAAGTTTTTTTTTTTTTGGTATGAACAATGCCAAATCATATGCTCCTGTTCTTTTCGTTCCATTTTCCTCTTTGTTTGCTGTGAGATTAATGATTCGATCTTAATTTGGGTTTTCTTGGCCCGAATTATGTGTTCATACGGAGGCAAGCTTTATTCGAGGAATGAAGTGAGGTCTAAGCAAGGCCATTGATTTAAAGTGCTACCAAGTCGGTTTTTTCTGCGGAGAGCGAAATGAAGCAGAGCCCACACTTAGCTTTAATAAGGAAACACACCCACGTAACGTAAGAGTGGACAGCAGACAGGTCATGAGGAAGTTTGATCAAATTTTCATAATCCTCCGCGATACGTATTTGACCCAGTTTGATTGGGTACATTTAGCGACACGTCTTCAGTACCATGTTATTCCATTCTCTTAACACCTTACATATATAATAAAATTAATCATTTCTTTCACCTTTTTTTTTTTAAAACTTTTGTCAATAAAACTGATTAACTATTTGGAAAAATATTTATTTTTGGGGTTCAGTTTTATGATTTATCCATTATGTATGTATAAAAACAGTATTCGTTTTATATTCCTTTTTAATATATAAATAGTATTTTTTATTCCATGTTATTATTGTCTAGTACAAACATCATTTTAGAATAATGATAAAGGGTTACATAATATATTACTATTTCTGAAATATTTTTTAAATTTGAAATTCATACTTACACATTGTTTAAAAAAAAAAAAATTAGAGAGTCACACACTAACAGCCTAAGATTATAAGTGATATTGAATTCATAACCTTTTTACTTACATGCAAGTTTTTATGTCATTAGATTATAAGGGTCATTGGCCGCATTTTTTTTTTTTTTGGTCTGGGGAATACGTTATACACAGGAAGTTGCGGGAAAATATATGTTACTAGAAATTCTGAATGTTGGTTTACTCAGATTTTTTTTGGGGGGGGGGGAGGGGACATGGATAAACCAAAAGAACGCATCGAGAGGAGGATCTAAAGAATAAAATTACCGTTTTAAACTGTGGAAGGATGAACTTTTTAATGTCGTGCATGCACAATATAACGAGGAAGCAAGAGGGGGAAGAGAGAGACCTGGCTAGTTACGTTATACAAGAAGTTTTCATAGCGCAATTAAAGTCCTGTTCATTCCCTTTTCTGCCAATGATGTACAAGTTGACTTCCTTCTCTGTACTGGTGCCAAATTGCAAGATTAACACTGATTTAGGAACCCTACTTAATCCTCCCAATATCTTCATCATTTCCTTGCCCCACTTTCCGCCGTGGCATCAGTAATCCAAAGTACAGTGAATATAAAATATCTTTCAATTTCAACGCGTACGTCATTAATGCCAAGGAAGTTGCATCGATCGGGATTCGGGAGATCTATACTGATGAGAGCAATCCGCTATGTAATATTTGCTACTTCCTTCACAATTATGAGCTGAGGATAATGTTATGAAGATTCCTTTATGACGACCAACCCCCCCCCCCCAAAAAAAAAAACTGTCACCCGAAACTATTGATGAAAAATGAAATTTGAAAAATTAAAACTGAACTACTCAATAATTTGATTCCTCTTACTTTATTAGATTATTTTTTCTGCTTTTCAGTGTTTGTGTAGACAGATGTGGTTGGAAAGCAATTAATAATTAGTAAATGTATGTGACGTCCAATAGTGAATTGAGTGACGACTGAACAAAAAACAGGTGTCGAAGGTTAGGTACGGAAAAAAACAAATGACACCTATGGCATTTAGAAATTAACTGAGGGTGAGAGATTATTTTACACACCTTAGTATGAATGACCTGGCTATTTTTCCATTTAAAAACCTCGTTTTTCTAAAAACTGCTTTTATTGAACGATATCTTTGGGGAAAAAAAAGATGTACATAAAATAACCATTCTACTACCTTCAGTTATTAATATAAAAAACTTTGATTTTTAATTTAGTCATAAATATAAGATTCTAATCCACTTTATCTCTCATATTCATCTATTTTTTTAAATTAGTTCTTATAGTATTAATAGTTCTAGTTACTACTTTTAGAAAAAATCACTATTTATTATAAATACCTAACATAATTAATTTTTTCAATTTACTCAAATTAGTTTATTAATTTTTATATTAAAAGACTGGAATATGTGAGAAATATTCAAATCTTAAAAGAATCAGAGTGTCCCCCGTATGTTTGGACCCAAAAAAAAAAAGTGTCCCCTGTACGAAGCGCAAATGGGCGGGAGCGCCTGCATCTTGTTGCTTTGTTGACTTTTATTTTTGCGTTTCCCTTTATAATTCTTAAGAAGTAAGAAAGCCAGCTAACAATGGCAGCAAGCGAATGACAAATTAAATTCACAATTTACATTTACAAATTAAAATAAAAACGCTAGCATGATAACTATTTCTAGCTGGTATAATTATACGGCAACAATGTTAATTCTCACTACTTTCTCTAGTTTTCATATTACAAAGCATCTTCAACTGTTTTATCAGAATCCAAGCAGATAAAATAAAATTATGAAGGTATATAATGCATATGCTTCAATTTAAGGTGGCGAGATTTTGGGGGAAAAAATTAAGGTGATGATAAGGAATAAATGGTTAATCCATGGGGGGTTTCAAAACTGAATAATGCCATGATCATTGGGTTGCGATTTGCCGAGCTGGGTGATCTTTCAATACACACACACACACACACACACGGGAATGGAATTAATTGGATGTTAAATTATGTGATTAGCAGAAAGCAATGGCCAACAATAATCACGTGTTTTTTCCAATGTGTGTCGGCAAAGTAAGAAGGGAGACGCGTGGCAAGCAGTAAGTGAGGTAAGAAGCCGTACTTATGATGTTTTGGAAAAGCATAAATGGATCCTGTTGCTTGGAACTCCCGGTTTAGTTCAACCCGTCAGCTAAAAAACAAAACACTGCTACTCTCTCGGCTTCCCGCTTCACCCCTCTCATGCCTCTTTGCCTCTTTAATTATTCGCGTGGGACATCTCGCACTACTCATCCCTGCAATTTTCAGGTGCCGGATGTACTACATTGCATAGGACTCCCAAAATCCTATCATGTTTCATCCGTCCTTTTCCTTATTTTTCCTCAGTTGTTACTGCCTGTGTATGTTCTTTAACGATGCTGTTAATTACTACTGTATGTTTGCCTACTCAAATTCTCACGATGGCCTTCCAATGATGATCCGGGTCCCTATAATGCAGATCTGTATGATTCTGCAAGAAGGAAAGGAACACTTTTGATGAGCCATAATTGAAAGAACCTAATTTCCGTGCACCTAGGGCATATCTGTGATGAAACGATACGATCGAGCTTGTTCCTGCTCGGCTTTACACGTATGGACCTTTGACAAAGTAGTACCTCATGATTTGAAGGACCACCTCGTGGTTCATAGTATTCAGTAAAGACTAATGAGCTTAAAGTTTGCTGTCATGTATAAATCTGCTCGTCAGTGGACCTGCATCATCGTTTACAACCACTTTTCTAACTTTCATGCAACGACGGTTCCATCTCATTTGCATTACTTTCTATTAATTTCTATATTTAGACCCCTTTCATAAGAATGCTAATTTCTCGGTCCCCCCCATCTTATCAAGCAACATTAATTTTCTCCTACGTAAACCAAAGCCAAATGCTTCGTTTTTTGGGTCATTACTTCTTTGATTTCTTCATTCTATCAAATTCTCCAGGGGGAAAAAAGTTCGCACTAGTCACTTTTCTTTTATCTCTCTTTTTAATACCTCCATCCAATGACCCCAAAAAGCCCCTATACTCGATTATCGAGAGGGAGAAAAAGGAGTTGTTCGTACTTGCAACTGTTTTCCAATATGCTGAGCTGTGCAACGCGGATGGAGATATGACTTTCAAAGCAAAATGAGGGGGAAAAAAGGAACAGAAAAAGAATTCAAAAAAGATGCGCAAAGCGAAGTCCTTTGTTTGGGAATATGAAAGCCGTCCAATTGAACTGGTCCATGGTCCCCCTCGTAATGTATAATTTTAAAAAGTCATACATTGGATTATGCCGGATTGCCAGCGCATAGAACATGATAACATGATATATGGTATATGTTGAACATGATAACATGATATATGTTACATATAAGGGAAGCAACCCGATCTTATACAATCACACGATAATTAAACGTAGAGAATGCATTTGAAGAGATTCAGAGAGCAAAAAAACAAATTGGAGCAATGGATTCCGTACCTAATTATAAAATGTAAACCTCTTGTACATAATCACATTCTTTTTATATCAGACAGTCTCTCTAAATGCACTCTTGATATATGCACTATTGATAAGCAAAGCTGAACATGGGATGTGCAATTTTCCATCAGCAGCTAACCTGAATAGCAAGTCAGCATCTTGTAATATTTATGCAACGGTTGAACTTCTGTGAGACATTGGCATATATATGTTGCTTGCATTGCAAAAAAATACAACAGTTATTAATTAATTTGGTCTTTGACCAATTCTATTTATGATTCGTGAAATCCCATGATCAGTTGTGTGTGGCCACGATTCCAGTCTCTGATATTGACGACAATGGATATCTTGATTTTTATGAATATCAGCCGATGTTTTCCGTGCTTTCTATGTCCTTCTCTCCCTGTCCTTGTTTTTAACAGAGCAGAGTCTTGTAAGAGACAGAGTTTGGTGTTCTGATGTTTAGTAGTTTTGATTTACTATCATAAAACTACTGGAAAGGGGCTCTATGGAAATTGCCGTTTTGCTCATGGAAGTTCATACTTAGCTTGGATCCACCCATTAGATGATTTGAATTGAAATGGTCTAATGAACTGAGCAGCATTTATGGGCTTTTAGTTTTCTATCATTCTTGTTCTGATAGTCGATCTCCAGAAGAACTAAAAACAATGAGCCTTCAGGCCCATTCCTTTCTGGACATGATCAGCTTTTTACTTGACGAAGAATTCTCCCCTGAAAATACCAATCAATTAAAGGGATTCGAGATGCACATTAGTCCATGAACAAGTCTCTATGATAAGGTAATATATTTATGTCCCCCTTGCGCTATAATATAAAAAGGTGCGCTTTCAATGAATACCTTCTTCTTATCGTGTTAAAGTCACAATCAAAACAATAAAAACAACTTTCTTAAATGGGACAACACACTAATTTCTTCTTGATATGTATTAAAAAATTAGTTTAATAAAATGAACTTAAAAGAATAGAAGATGCCTCAAGAATCGTAACCCATATCTGTTTCGATTGAGTTTTTTTGTTTACGCGTACCGACACGCATCCAGTTCCTCAACCCGGCCGGCTTGGATGCAGGACTTTGCGTGTAAGCAGTTGAAAGATGTGATTGATTACAGGATTCTGTCATTTTCCCTCCGATGTATTCGTCTTTAAGGCCACTTCCACTCTCTTGTAGTATTTCGATTCTTTTCACATTATTACTCATAACATCTCTGTTTTTTCAGTTACTTCCTGTAAATAAATTCATAAACACTAGGTTTATTCATGATGATAAATTCATTGGGCCCCTGGATTTAATTATTTGCCTGTATTTTTTCACACTGCCCTGTAAATTCTTGAAGGCTTGTTCAAACCCAGGTTGGTGGACAACAAAATGATGACAAATCAACATAAACTAAGAAAACTATAATAAATCGTGAATAATATAGCACAACCCCTTAACTACACCTAGTGTACTAATGCATGGTGTCCATATCTACTTGCCACTGAAGTCAAACTCCAATGGGTCGCAACAAGAAAGCGCCATTCAAAATGACATATTTGTGCATTGATTTTGCGCATAAAATAATTAATTTTCTTCTGTATACTTTTTGTCTTGCATCATAATATTTTAAGAGACCAAAAACCGAGTCAGGTCTTTCATTTGTATCTGTATTATCGCTCTTTGTAAATCATATAACGGACCTAGTACGCGAAACTGCGGGCCAGGTAGGAGTATTATTATACTGCTTCGAATTGGTCAGCAAAATTTTGACATCACTTGTATATGTATGTATATGCCTATAATATATCTGAAATTATCATACAAATGGTCAAGCTTCCCATCTAACGAGTAATCATCTTCGAAAGAATGACAAAGTTTCTCATACCTCTCTTCATTCTGTACTTTGTGTCTTTCAATGCTAGAGCAGAGCAGAATTACTCAGGAAATTCAGCGCTCAACTGCTCCATCAACGATAAAAACGGGCCTTCCTCTGCTTTCCTTTATACCTGTAATGGCCTGAGCAAATCTTGTCTTGCCTTCCTCATGTTCAAGTCCCAACCTCCTTACAACACCGTCACCTCAATTTCTAATCTGACATCATCAGACTCAGAAAAGCTCGCAACAATCAATGATGCTTCTATGTTCACCGTGTTCCCAACTGGCAAAGAGGTAATTGTCCCTGTAAACTGTTCCTGCAAAACCACGGACTATTACCAGGCTGATACCAATTATACCTTGTCCACAACCCAAACTTATTTCGTAATAGCAAATGACACCTATGAGGGATTGGCCACTTGCGGTTCTCTCTTGCATTACAATCCATATGGGGCATTAGATTTGCATGCTGGCATGCAATTACATGTGCCTCTCCGATGTGCCTGTCCAACTCGGTCTCAAATCGCCAGTGGCATCAAGTATTTACTAACTTACCCGGTTGATTGGGGTGATAACGTATCTTCTCTTGCTACAAGATTCAAAGTGAGTTCAAGTTCTGTACTTGACGCTAATACGATTACCACACCCACTCTTTATCCATTCACAACTATTCTGATTCCCTTGCCCAGTGAACCTGAGAGCTCAACCACCATAGTTCACCCTGGTCGACCACCGACCTTTTCTCCTCCTGTTTCCCCTAACAAAAAAACCAAGTCAAAAAGGAAACTTTATGTTGCTGTTGCCGCCACAGGGGGGTTCGTGCTGGTTGTGTGCGTGGTTTTATTTTCTGTGTTTCTATTGAGGAAGAGATCGGCGACTTTCGTCGAGGGAGGTCAAATAAGGAAAACCAAATTTAAGTCTTCGGAAGAAATTCGTGATGAGATTGCAAGCATTGAGCATGTTTCTAAAGAGTACAAATTTCAGGAGATAAAGGAAGCGACCGAGAATTTCAGTTCAAAGAATAGAATTGGTGGCTCTGTGTATCGGGGATTGTTTGGCCAGGATATCTTGGCTGTCAAGAAAATGAGTACGGATGCGTCAAAGGAAGTGAATATGCTGAAGAAGATCAATCACTTCAACGTCATAAAGCTGCAAGGGTACTGTAAAAACGAAGGCTTCTTCTACCTTGTTTTCGAATACATGGAGAATGGCTCTCTCAGAGAGTGGCTAGGAAAAAACGTACCAATGGGGCATCAAAGTTGGGCCAAGAGGATCCAGATCGCTCTGGATATTGCCAACGGACTTCAATATCTTCACGACTTCACAGAACCTTGTTATGTTCACAAGGACATCAACACTAGCAACATTCTACTAAACAAGGACGCCAGGGCCAAGATTGCAAATTTTCGTCTTGCAAGAGAGTCGGAGGGGGATATAACGTTAACTTGCTCATCACAGGCGGTGGGAACTAGAGGCCACATGGCTCCAGAGTACCTAGAAGCAGGATTGGTTAGTCCCAAAATGGACGTGTACGCCTTTGGAGTTGTGTTACTGGAACTGATCACAGGGAAAGATTCTATCATTGTACAAGCTAGAAGTGAAGTAATGCTTTCTACGGTCATAGGATCTGTCGTGGCAAAGGACGATGCAGAAGCCGATCTTAGTTCGTTCATTGATCCTAGCCTTCGGGGAAGCAGTGGGAAAGCATGTGTCATTGAGCTAGCTGAAATAAGTGTGGCCTGCTTAGTCCAAGAACCAGCAAGGAGACCAAGCATGGCAGACATAGTTTCTAGCTTATTAAGGATACAGACGAATGTGCCTCCAAGAATATCTCCCACCATAAATAGCAACAGTCCACGCATGGGAAGGTAAAATGACTGAGAGCTTCACCTAGCTGATTCTGTTAGCACTTTTGCTTTAGGAGCTATTGTGCAAAGTACAGAGCGTTGTCCCAAAGAAATGGATTCAGATAGCGTTGTAGTTGATTTCTTCCAACAAGGAACAGAGTAGTAATTGTTAATTGCTGTAACAAAGAAAATTGTACAATCTGTAAGCAGAGTTTCTGGATGAATCCTTTCTTAGTACAATACATCTCCAAAAGCTTATGGTGACGAAACGTCAGAGAAGTTTGTCGTGAGAACTGAGAAGCCACGGCAGACGGCTACTCCTGCCACTCTCACCCCCTTCTTGTATATCATACTTGCTGTGGATAACATTTAATTTTACATGAGATTTCATAAAATATCTTTTCAATCATTTAATTCTAACACAGTTTTATTAATCTATGAAAAATATTAATATTAAAATTTTAAATATTGATAGAATATTATTAAATACAGACATATTGACAATATTTTTTTAAAAAATAACTTGACTCAAAAAAAGATGATTTAAGGCTAATGCTGTTAGGGTTCTAGACTAAAAATAGAACTAGTTTCAATACCTGTTATTTTGATGAGCACTCAAAGCTTGTACCGTTTATATATGATTTGAACAATCCATATTTAAAATATTTAATTAATTATTTTTAAATAATTTTTTTTTGAAAGAATGATAACTAAGAGATTATCATTATTTTAGATTCTATACATATTAAAATAATTATTTTGAATAAATAAAAGTAAAAAAGAAATAAAATTTGAACCATCCAAATGAGATATGAATGATTTAGATATGATGAGTTTAGAGTGCTCATTAAAAGGATAAGCATCGCTTCCACTAAAAATAAGACGGCACATTCCATGCTCATCACAATAATGAGCATGGAGCATTTATTGCAATTTGGATCATCCAGATTGATTTTAGATGTTCAGATTAAATTTAAATTTTTTTATATACTTTAATCAATTTATTATTTTAATAGATACAGAATATAAAATAAATATAATATCATAATTAACATACTCCTCCGGTCCTAATTATAAGACCCAATTGACTTATTTGAGGAGATTAAGGAAGTAAGTTAAGTTGGTTATTTATAATAAATAAGTGTTGTCATTCCTAAAATATCCTTGCTAATTAAGTATATTGGCTAAAACTATCATTATTAGAAGGATTATCTTAAAAAAAATACATAAATATAAGAGACAAAATGGATTGGGGTCTTATAATTAGGACCAAATAAAAAGTCAAATGGGGTCTTATAATAAGGACCGGAGGAGTATTAGATTTTAGAATAAATATAATATCCTTAAAAAATAAATTTATTATTGAAAAAAATTATATATTTAAAATTTTAAATCTGAACTAGATTTTAAATGGTTTAGATTATATTTCAGTGATCAGTATATGGTAGCTGTGATGAGCACAGAACCCCTGAAAATAGTTTACAAAATTAAAAAATTAAAGTAAATTCTGCGAATCAAGAAAAATGCTTAACCCCGCTGAGGTAAATTCTGTTATATCTTCCTGCCTCCGCAGGGCCCCCGTTTCTTGGAGGGAGCAAGCTACTCTTCGTTTCAGTTGAGCCTAACATCATTCTGGATTCTAATAGTATCCCGTCCTACCAATTCTCTTTACTAAGTGACTTTTGTCTTCAATGTTCGACAACAACAGCAACGTAGCGATCTCTGTTTTGGACGAGGAATCGGACGACCATGGTCGGATGCGGGCCCGTGCACGACGGAAGCGTAAGAAACTCCTGCACAGAGGCGAGAACGGGTTCGCTCTACGACTGCTCAGGAAGCTACTGAAATACTGGATGCTGCTCATCATTATTCCAGTTGTGGGTTTCCTAGTATTCGAGGCTTTCATAATAGGCACGAAACCTAGCTTGATGGTGAGCTCCCAGCGTGGTACGCCGAATGAACCGTCTCAATTTAGCTTGGAATTTAACAAAGTTGATCAAGCTACACCCACATTGGGGAAAGATCCGAAGAGCAATTTGAATCGGCTTGATCCTACTACACGTGTTATTGGCGGTGTCCGACAGCGTAAGTCGAGAAGTTTTCTGCCCCACCCCCCGGGGGGAATGAGACTCTGCTCTTCTTTCTTTTTCCCGTTTTGGTTTAAATGGACTGGATTATACTCGTCATTGTCAATTTCTGGACTTCGGTTACCGTTAAAGTCTGATTCTTGCATCTTGGAACCACTGATTTTTCTTGTATGTTATCCTGCCAAGCTTATCTTAAAGTAACTAATTTTAGATTTTAGTCTATCAATTATGGGCTGTTCAATGAAGTTCGTGATCTCACGCTGAAACTTTCAGCGGATTTGCACTCGAGTTACACTTTAGTCTAACTTCTATGAATATAACTACAAGAGTCCTTGATATATCTGCTTAAGCAGCCTTTTGGCATTGTTTGTTAATCTGTTAACAATTCCCATCCAAGGTTTGAATCTTTATTTAGGCTCTGAGGAGCTGTTACCCCTCCAAAAAAGAGTTCTGTCCATGTCAGTGTGCTGGGCAAATGTGCCAAACATTTTAATTATCATTTTTTTTTGCAGCGGTTATATAGATTTAGTTTTGTATGAGTGTTGAGTTGCAGTTGTGTTTGTGGTATAGGTTGTGACGGTTTTAGCCATTTCTGGTCACATGTACCAAACACCAGTGTCAACTCCTGATGCACTTCTCTTGTGCTGTAATGCTGGGGATTTCATATCACCTTGCATTAACAGAGTGATGCAGTTGTGACTAAAATACTATCCTTGGTCCGTATCAGTGTCCAATTGTCTTAGCATTTCTGCTTATGATATGCTTCTTGTCACTTTACATATATGAATTTCTACAGTTTTGCTCAATAGCTTCTAATGCTACAGTAGTTGGGTGAAGCTTCTTTAAACAGGAAGTGAAGTGTGATATTTTATAACCAGACCCATTGAATCTGAACTGCCTCCTTTTTACTGGTTCCGACAAGTCAGTGTCATCTGAACGGTTCAATATGCATTTGACCCTGGCCGTCTCTGTGCTTCTTTCTCTAGTCATCATTCCTTTCCCATTATCCCCAAATGGTTCAAGATTCATTTGTATTAAGATGTGTTAGGCTTTCAAAGGAGCACCTTACATGACACGTTAATTGACCCTATCAGGTTGCTTGAAGCTCCTACCACCTGAAGAACTCGAACATTTGGATATTCCTGCGGGAAAAGAATCCAGAGGCCCTGTTAAGAAAGTTTTATACATATCAGAGAGTGACACATCTTTTGCAGGAGGGAATACTGCCTTGTCTCAACAGCATCCAGAAGTTACAAGATTTAATTTATTTACTGGAAATCAAACACTTCATGAAAGGGAGAGTAGTTTTGAGGTAATCAACTGTTGCTCAGTATTTTGATGGTGTGGGATAATTAATCTAAGACATAACATGGATTCTCCTTGGATTTTCCCCCTTTCTTGAAAAAGAAAGATGAGTCTACACTTTAGCTACTTTCACTACTTTATATGTTTGGCTTTAGTTATTTACCCTCTGCTTCTACATATAGGTGAAAGAAACGATGATGTTACATTGTGGGTTCTACAGTTCAGCTGGAGGGTTTAAGATAACTGATAAAGATCAAAGTTACATGAATGCTTGCAAAGCTGTAGTGTCTACTTGTGCATTTGGTGGTGGAGATGATCTATATCAGCCCATTGGTATGTCAGGTGCATCACTTAAAAAGGTTAGTTATGTACTACAAGAGTTTATTACTTGTAACGTTAAATAGTAAAAAAAAAAATCTTATCTTCCAAATCTATTTAGTGGCATGCAGGTCTGCTATGTAGCATTCTGGGATGAAATCACTGTAAGAGCACAAGAATCAGTGGGCCACAGAATTGAAGAAAATGGATTTATTGGCAAATGGCGTGTTGTAGTTGTTAGGGATCTTCCTTTTTCTGATCAGAGATTGAATGGTAAAGTCCCCAAGGTATCATTATCATGATTTTGGCTACCTTCTTCTTCTTGTATATCATTTGTTATACTTGGGAAGCTTATTTAGGTTCAAATGCAAGTTGTGGTTTTATAGCTTTATTTCATTCTTGTCCCCCCTCTCCTTCTCATAAACTCCAGTTCTGCCATCATTATTATTTTTATTCTCTCCTAATACTTCCCTTCATTCACTTAATAAAATTTTATGTGCTGAGATATCTTTCAGATGCTAAGCCATCGCCTATTTCCTCAAGCTGAATACTCTATTTGGGTAGATTCCAAGTCCCAGTTCAGGAGGGACCCCTTGGGCGTGCTAGAAGCGCTTCTTTGGCGCTCAAATTCTGTAATTGCCATATCAGAGCATGGAGCTCGTGGCAGTGTCTATGATGAGGCTAGGGCTGTTGTCAAGAAAAACAAAGCCACACCAGAAGAAGTTGAAGTGCAAATAAATCAATACCACAAAGATGGGTTACCACAAGACAAGAGATTTAATGGCAGGAAAGGTATGTGCTGCTTTAGAATATTGTTTCATGAGCTAACATAAATTTAGGTAACATCTTGATTGCATTCTGTGTTATTGTTGTTGCTTCATATTATCATTATGATAGATCACGGCTCTCTGTAGCCCACTGAAATTGTGGTTTGCTAGTCAGAACATCTTGCTTTCACTATTTAAGTCATTAGTTCAAATTGGCAGTAATTAACCCGTTTAACCTGAGCATTGTTTTAAATTAAATTGAGATTTTGGAAATGCTCAAAATTGAGGCTTTATTCCACTAATTGCAATGATTGGATAGAAGGGGTTATTTAATGAGTTATTTAACTGAGATAATCTTTGCTAATCTACCCCAGAAACTATCATCTTTATTCAGTCAAAATAATCGAAATAAAAGCTGATCTTAACTGATTAAAATGTTTTTCAATTTTAACATGTTTTGTTCCATCACGGTGAATGAGTTTCTTTGGAATATGCATTACTGTCATGTTATCACTATATACCTTCATAGGTGTGGATATGCAAATTCTTAGTTTCTGTAACAGCTTGGGCATCCACATCACCTCACAAATCCTCAAGGCCAATGCTCTAAACTCAGCATTGACATTGCTTCTCACGCCTACTAGGTCATCAAGTTTCTTCATAAAAATGTATGGTAGCCTATAGTAGATCTTCCATCAACCACTGAGCCAGCCCAATGGGCTTTAGCATAAACTTCTAGACCTTGCACCCGCTTTTTCTTTAAAGAACAATCCTCTACCTGGTGGCATTTTCAGATGCCTCAAAATTTTATTCACTGCTTCCATGTGCTTCTCTTCTGGTTTACTCATAAATGAGCTCACCACACTTAGTGGAAAGCTAAGATCTGGCCAAGTATGTGAAAGGCATATTAGCTTTCCTATGAATCTCTGGTGTCTGCCTGAAAATAACATTGCATTGTTCAATGGATTTAATAGTCAAAGCTGATGATAGGGGACACATATTTGGCTAAGATGATATTTTCTAATTTACCCAATAAAATATCACCCTTATCAGTCAAAACAAATAACATAAAATCTGATCCTAACTAATTAAAATTATAATAGAGAGGATAACTTAATAATAAGTTAATTATGGAACCTATCTATTGGCCTATGTAGCGGGCGTTATTGGGCTGCCAACAGGGAATTATAAAGGGTTACATTTGTAGCCTACTTGTTAAGGTGAGGTTGATTGAGCACTGGTGGAAAGGTGCACAGAGATTCCATTAGGCATGCAGAGTAAAATCATGTAGTCAGAACTTCTGGAGATGCCTTATGGTGAGAACCTCCCCAGTGATATTATACGTGCAAAGGAAGCTGAGTTCTTAGTGGGGATATAAGGAGAGATGTCAGCAAGTTATTGTAAAACTAAATACGTTGGGATTCCCCCAGCCGGAAGGTATCTTACTCTTGAAAGCTCCTTAGTCCCAAGATCCAGGCATTAGTTGTAGTGCTTGGGAGATTGCAGAAGTGATACGTAATTGAATGATATAATCAGTTGAGTGTGGGAGCAGATGTTCCCAAGACCGCCTTAAGAGTTAAGAACAAGGTGCAGTCATGCTGAATTTAATGTAATTCAAGTTGACCAAGATTGCTGGGATTTAGCTTCACCTTTAATGACAGTTGTCTTGTATGCATGCATTCTTCCAATTTTGACTTAAGTGGTATATTTTTTTGAACGATATCTGTTAACAAGCTCCCATATCTGGCCAAAACTTGTTTTGTGCAGCTCTATCCGAGGCTTCTATTATCGTGAGGAAGCATACACCACTAACTAATCTGCTTATGTGCCTCTGGTTTAGTGAAGTGGTTCGGTTCACTTCTAGGGATCAGCTTAGTTTCCCATATGTTCTATGGCGGTTGAAAGCATTTCAAAACGTCAATATGTTTCCAGTTTGTACCCGCAAAGATCTTGTCAACAGCATGGGCCACTTGCGCAAGGTCAAGCCTTTGCAAAGTTGATTCTACGTAAATTGGAAGAGAAGCGATGCGTTGCTTCAATTATCAATTCGAAACCCGTTCTTAAGATTTCATTTCTTTGATTTCATTAGCCATATGAGTTAGATATTTGTATTGAACTAGATGTTACCCACTGCGGTAATGCAGGGGGAAGAGCATTCTTTTTTCTTTATTCTTCCTTTTTTGTTTTGGCGAAACATGTCTTCTTTAGGCTAATTGGATTTGTACAGTGTTATGAATTTAACTTACATATAAAAATTGAGTGGACGAGAGTAAAGGATTAAGCATAGAACTAAGATGCTTCCATTATTTATCTTTTTAATCTGTAAACAATAAAAAAAAAAAAACAAGTTGATGTGTGACATTGGTGAAACGTGACTGACTTCCTCAGCCTCCCTTCTCATCGTGAAAAAGAAAAAGTGTTGTGGTAAATAATAGGAATTGCCCACGAGTTTGTACATTTGTCTCGCCTCCTCCGTTGTTTACTGGTGCGAAGACAATATGAAAATCTCATATTTATGTAGGAACTGTGCTATGGCTTTGATTAGGCACTGGCGTAGATCGACGCAAGCCTAATTGCATCAATTTAGGGGTGGGAGGTATCATAACTAAAATCAAGATGTATAATAACAGTTTCTTTGTTTTCTTTCTTTTCTACTTCGTCCTTAATGATTCACGTAATGATTCTGAACTCTTCTCTCCCCCTCACCTCTTACCCTATTAATCAGTAGTTGGTTACTTATTGTTCGTAATGGGTCTATGCCAATTTTCACCATGCCTACATTTCAACTTCAATGCGCTTAGATTGTTTTGTGAATACCATTTAGATTTCTCATGCAAGCTGTATTTTCGTAAAAAAAAAAAATGCGAATAATGATTTCTAATTAAGAATGGGCATACATTTAATTTAATTACCACACTAATTTTTTTAATAGAAAACTTGTTTACCATGAAAAAAACATAATATATATATAATATTTACGGGACACGAACAACTTATCTCTATATGCAAAGCCATGGTTGCCAAATTCAAGTATTGATTAATTATTGATATTTTTTTGGTCAGGATATAAACGATAAAAATAACAAGCGAAGGGCGCGTGAGGTTTTTGTTTTGCGGTAAAATCAAAATGGCAACAGAGGTATAGAGTTCGTCTTGTATAGTAAAAGGAGTCAATAGCAGTTTTGTAAATACTCCTCTCCATCCTCTGTTTACTTCTTCTTCCTCAATTGGGATCTTTGAGATCGGATTCGGAAAGCTTACGATACGTAAGAAATGGCGAAATCCAGTGTCGACGATGCTGAACTCCGGCGAGCATGTGAAGCTGCAATAGAGGACCCCAAGGAGAAGGTCGTCACGTCGATCCGTGTTGCGAAGGGTCATGGGCTCTGGGGAAAGTCTGTCAAGCTAGGCCGTCAAATGGCCAAGCCTAGGGTTCTCGCTCTATCCAGTACGTAACTGTCCTCTTTCTGCAATTTTCAGCTTTGTTTCTCTAAATTAAATTCACCTATTGAGGTTGAATCTAAGACCATTTGGTGGCGTTTCAACTGAATTTCGGAATTTTGCATTAGATGAACGAACAAGACTAAAATGAATGTTCAGAATGCTTAATTTTCACTTCTTCCTTAAACTGCATTAGAACACTCGGGGCTAAACCCTTTAGGGCTCACCACGGAGACCAAATATGCCAGTCATTTTTAACTTAAACTTGTACTTTCTGTACAACAATCCATACTACTTATATCTGCCATATCTTTTTCTCGAAGTCTAAGGGAAACTTTTTAAATGGAATATCGTCTCTTGGTGATTGCTTTTCATCTCAGGTTCCTAAGGGATACCATATCCCTGAGCAAATGGCTTTAAAAATAATCCTTAATTAGCGTTTAAGTTACTTTGATAATCCAGTTATTATCTATAAATGTGGAATGATAATTACATCATCCAATAGCATTGTTAGAATACCACTACAATACTGTTTTATTGTGAGATATTGACTTGGACTTTAACTGGGTGGGAAAATATTTAGGTGTTTGAAGTTACCTTGCTATTTGTTAGGTACATGAGAACTTGTTGAATTCTTGTTTTTGGCATCCTATTAAGATCTTGCCATTTTGTGCAGTAAATTCTAAAGGTCAGAGAAAAACTGCTTTTCTTCGAGTCTTAAAGTATACAACAGGAGGTGTTCTTGAGGTGATAGTCTCCTATCCTCTCTTTGGAATGAACTTAATTTTTAGTGCCTGTGTGGTAGTGAATTGATGAGCCCTTTTCAGTTGTTTTCTCTTATTTATTTTTTGCTGGTTTTTCTTTGTTTTAGGAGGATACCAATGAATTCTCCTTTGTATTTTTTTTCTCTCCTAACAAAGATTCCTATCACCCTGGGGGAAAATTTTTCCCCATCTGTTCTCTTTGGAGCATCTCAAGAAAAATAACAATACAACAACAACAATCAGCTTATCCTGCTAGGTGGTGTTGGCTAATGGCTAAACTGATTGCGTGAAGCCACTGTGCTCTATCTCCAGGAAAATAACAATATCCCGGCTTATAAGCCGCTTTCTTTAGCCTTTTTTTTTTTAAAAAAAAAAAACCCTTTTCATGACCATACTGATAGTGGGTGCTCATCCCATGCTTGTTACCCCCTTAAAAATCAATATATATCCTGTTAATTTATCTTGGTTTTGCTTGAAGTACTGCATAGTTTTTATGGTTCCTTATTGGTGTTTAACTGTTTATTGTTAATGTTGTCAGAGTTATTTTATTTTAATATCTTCAATCATGTTACCATTAGCCCTCCTGCAATTGCGCCTACATGGGGGAACTACGAGAATGAATTGTAAATCTAATTATCATGTGAATGAGTCACAACTCACAAGTCATAACTCTAGTTATTACACCATACGTATTCATATGCTCCAAAACCTAAAGTTATGTCATTTTCTGTTTGTCAATGAATCATTCAATGTCTAAAATTAAATGATTAGGTACAAGCTAACCCCTCTATCTCAAGTGCTTTGTGCACGAAACATACTGACCTCAACAAACCTTTAATTTAACTTGTATATTCTGTTCATGGCGGGGATGGTAAACTGAACTTTGGTTGGCTGATACTTCAATATTGACGTCAGAAGAAACAAACTAGTTATGCTTCTCCTATCTTCATAGAAGAAACAAACAAACTAGAACTGGCTTAGTTGATACTGGACACTGCATGTTAACAATGCGGTCCTTTTTCCTGTGAATTTTCTCTGGTTAAAGATGCTATCCTGTTGTATTGTAAAATTGATTTCACCCCTCATTGCAGCCTGCAAAGATATACAAGCTTAGGCACCTTTCAAAAGTGGAAGTGATAGCCAATGATCCCAGTGGATGTACCTTCACACTGGTAATTGTTCATTCTTCCATACTATAGAAGAATTATTTTTGCTCTAAACTTATTATTCTCAGTTTGGCACTGAAATGATATGAGAGGCAGTTTTTTTTTTTTTTTTTTCATCTCCTGATTGGGAGTTGCTTTTTCTTGATACCTTTCTATATGATATTCTTTGTGTGACGAATGTACATCTTGTAGGGGTTTGATAACCTCAGAAACCAGAGCGTAGCTCCTCCTCAATGGACAATGCGCAATATAGATGACAGGTTATATTGTTGAGAGAACATGCTCAATTTAATTGTTGTCTTCCATATCAGTAGAGATTGTTGAATTATCTCTTTAAATTTCTTTTTTCTTTGTAGGAATCGTCTGCTGCTTAGCATCTTGAATATGTCAAAGGATCTTCTAGGCCACCTTCCTAAAGTTGTTGGTATTGATGTTGTGGAGTTGTCTCTCTGGGCGAAGGTACATGTGTTTGTCCTATTCAGTGTAAACTTACAATAAATATGTGCCTAGTTTTTATTAACGTATTATGTATGGTTCATCTCATCACTCCAAAGATATTGCCATTTAGTTTGTTGGGTTTTAAGTCATGATTGCAAGTTATTGTTGTGGATGTTGAGTTTTTTTTTTTTCCTTGCTAATAATTTCCTATAATTGTGAGATAGGCCAACGTACCTCCAGTTTCCACACAAAGGAGTCCACAAGGTGGTGCTCCCGTTGCATCTGCTGTGACACAGCCTGAAATGAAAGTTGCCGTTGAAAAGGAACTTGTCTCGCAAGCAGAGGAAGAGGACATGGAGACTCTTTTGGGAACGTAAGTTCTGTTCCTTGTCCTAAATTTTATTATAGAGCCAAATAGAAGAGACGAACATAATTTTTCATAATGGAGGAGACGGCTGCATTTCTGCCATTTCTTAGCAATGTGTAGTAATATACTCAAGAGTCCTGCTAGCCAGTCCCTATTTTATGGTTGATGCTGACAAGAGGATTCCAGAGATTAGTAACCAATACTGAACGCTAAACTTGTGACATATATGCTGAAAGAGTGTAATCAATTAGTGATGTTGGTCGAACACACTTGACATTCGGGTTTGTTCTTTTTTTTCCTTTTCACAGATGTGGATGGACACAACTAACTACTTAACATTCTTAAAATGTGCAGTTATGTTATTGGTAATGGTGAAGCAGAAGAATTTTCCGAAAGGTTGAAGAGAGAACTCCAGGCTCTTGAAGCAGCAAATGTGCATGCCATTTTAGAAAGCGAACCTATGATAGAAGAGGTATAATGAACAAAATAAATGGCCTTTGTTTTGCTGGTATATGTTCTTGTTTGTTGCATATCCCTGTATAGACATCCCTTCATTGATATGGTCAGTGGCAGCTAAGTTTTCTATCTGAGTTTAGAAGGATGGACTTCGCTTGGCCTTTATGTTGTATAAATTGTGCAATAAGCATTTTAAACACATTCGGCTGATTTTTGCTTGAGGCTAACCAATTTACCTGATTTTACCTACTACTTAAAGCTTCCAATTCATGCCAGTATCATGAGCAGAGAAAGCATTTCATTATTGTTCTGACCATTCGATCTGTTACTATGTGATTGGAAAATGATACTTCGTATCTGCACTATTGACTTTGACTTTGGCATGAGATTATCCAGTTAGCCTGATTTTAGCCCTTGTTTGAAGCTTCCAGTTAGTGCCGATACTTGAACTGAGACTGTTGCTTTGAACCATTAGAGCTGTCATTGTATGATAAAAAAAATATGATGATATGTTATACAAATTTTCAGGTTACTCATAACTAGCTTTTATAGAATTATTTGAACTTCTTGTCCTATTTGCGATTCTTTTATTGATGCCTTCAGGTGTTGCAAGGGCTTGACACAGCAATGAGTTGTGTGGAAGACATGGATGAATGGTTAGGCATCTTCAATGTGAAACTTCGGCACATGAGGGAGGATATTGAATCGGTAGGGGCTTGTGCATGTGAAGTTGGTTGTATACTTTGTCCACCAATGGTTGTTATGGCTGTGCCTCAGTATGTCATTGTTCATCTGTTTAGTTTTTTCACTTCCCCTGTTGAAAGCATGTTCATGAGTTAATTTTGTTGTCAGCAAAAGTCACCATTGTGACAATGCCTTTGGTGTTACTTCATTTGTTTTCTTGGTAGCTGACAGTGAATATTTTGATAAAATCATTTTTGCCACATTTGGTTCCAACAGAATCTTTAAAAATTAGAACACTAATAAAAGGAGTATAAAAAAATGTTACAAAAGGCTCCATATCTTGACACTGAATTATGTGCGCTTTTACTTGAAGATAATTTCCCTTTCAGTTACCATCGAAGGTGCCTTTGGTGAACCTTGGGTATGTCTTCGGAATTGTTTCTGTTGACTAGCTTTAGAGGGTTTGGCACTTTGGCAAGAGTGCTGCTCAATGAGAGGTTACGTTTATGATGATTGTTTATGGAAAACAGCAATTTTGTGATTAGTATGAAAGTTATTTCTGCCTTGAATGAGAATTCTCAGTTTTATTTATCTAAACTGTGCCTTGGATATTTTTCTGTTTGTGGAATGATCTCTTCTTGATTTGTCTCAGTACCTTATGTGATGTTTAGATAGAAACTCGCAATAACAATTTGGAAATGCAATCTGTGAATAACAAAGCTCTTATTGAGGAGCTTGATAAGCTTGTTGAGCGACTACGGGTCCCTTCTGAGGTATTCTTTAAGCGGGTGAATTGAATCCTTTTTTGAATTTAACTAACTTTGGTAATTATGTAAACGTTTTCATTGTGTAGTATGCAGCATGTCTGACCGGAGGTTCATTTGATGAGGCAAGAATGATTCAAAATGTTGAAGCATGTGAATGGTTGACTGGAGCCTTGCGTGGTCTTGAAGGGCCTTATCTGGATCCTGCTTATGCAAACATGAGAGCTGTATTTTCTCTTGCTTGCTTTTAGTTTCTCTCATAAAATTCAATTTTTGAAGTAGAATTTTAAATTTAATGACATGTATATGTAGTGTATCAAGTTAGAGTTAATAGTAGCAAGTAATCAGATGGGTCAAGATTACTGCAAAAACCATTCATGCAAAGATTAAAAAAAAAAAAAAAAAAGCTTGTTACACATCTTGTGGCGTTCTGTTCATTATCTAACCAGCGATTTGTGATATAATGATTATTAATCACTCCTGTCACCTTTCACCTGCAATTAGTCTTCAGAGAATTTTGGCATCCCAAGGCCAATAGATCGCTCCTGCTGTGTAGATACTTTTTATATGCATGGGACCTAATGTTATCTATTTTAATGGTGGTTCCTTACTTCCTTCTCCACCAGGTTAAAGAAAAGCGTGCAGAACTTGAAAAGTTAAAATCTACCTTTGTCAGGAGAGCTTCAGAGTTCTTAAGAAATTATTTTGCTAGTTTGGTGGATTTCATGATAAGCGATAAAAGTTATTTCTCTCAGGTACTTTTGATTTAAACTCCTAATAAAAGTATATTTTAAAGAGTCTTCGAAATTTAAGTACATCATGGCATGATTGCTTTAAACAGCGTGGACAATTGAAGAGGCCAGATCATGCAGACTTGCGGTACAAATGTAGGACATATGCACGACTTCTGCAGCATTTAAAGGTTAACAACATCTTGCATCTACATGTTTATTATTTTCTTTTCTTGGCTTTCTCTGACGTATACTGTGCACTTGCAGAGTCTGGATAAAAATTGCCTGGGCTCACTGAGGAAAGCTTATTGCAGTTCACTTAACTTGCTTCTTCGCAGGGAGGTCTGAGATTTCAAATTAGTCATACACCTTGTTGTTTGTCTCTTAATTATCTCTGGCTAAAGTTCTTGCTAGCAGCAAAAAGGAACATAAGATAATGTAACTCATAGGTTTAAGAATTCTTGTTGTAGGTTTTATGTGCGGATCTTTTGATTTGATGCTTCAGTAGAATAATATGTGTGCGTGTGTATAATGTTTGAATTGTTTGCTGTCTTCCACAGGCTCGTGAGTTTGCAAATGAGCTTCGTGCTAGCACTAAAGCATCAAGAAATCCAACTGTTTGGCTTGAAGGTTCGACAGGTTCTGGTCAGAATGTAAATGCTGCTGACACTTCTACAGTGTCTGAGGCTTATGCAAAGATGCTCACGATTTTTATTCCACTTCTGGTGGATGAGGTAACAGCCCTCATATTCATTGATCTTCAAAACATAGTTACTCTTATTGCATTTAATGTGTTTTTCATGTCTTGTACTGCAGAGCTCCTTCTTTGCACACTTTATGTGCTTTGAAGTTCCCACGCTAGTTCCTCCAGGTGGCATTGTAAATGGTAATAAAACTGGATATGATGATGATGCCAATGATGATGATCTCGGAATTATGGACATTGACGACAATGACAGCAAGCCAGGTACATGTGCCTCACTTTCTGCAAATATCCTTTCTTCACAGTGCATATAAAATATATTGTACTTTGATTTTCTCTGATACAATCATTTTTTCCACAATGTGACCATTTGCTTCATTTCGTAGGTAAAAGTTCTGTTGAGCTTGCAGCTTTAAATGAATCACTCCAGGATTTGCTCGATGGCATCCAAGTATGTGTAGTTGCTCTACCTTTTTGAGCTTCTTGTATTTGTGAAATAAAGTGTTCGCTTCTTCTGTTCTTGCATGATATTTTTGTCACCTAGAGGAATTTTTTTTTTTGGGGGGGGGGGGTTCATTTTCCAGCTGAAGTGTCGTCTTCTGTATCTCTCTGAACTGTTTTGCTGGCTATTAAAACAACTTAATTGCCATTGAGCTGATCCTTAAAAGGAAACTGTTAACAAGTTAACAGTCTGCATATGTATCCTACAGAGAAAACTTGGGAAGCAAGGGAACAGTGGAAGGTGACAGTTAGACCCATAACAGAATATAGCTTCTAGGATTCTGTAACTCTGGTATGCATGGTAACCTTTAAAGTGACGGCTAACAGGTGTTTAAAACACCAATGGAAGAAAACATTTAGTCTATCAGATGTCAATATCATTGATTTTCTTATAGACTCTGCATGGGCTGTTTCAAGCTATAGGGCAAATCTGATAAACATACTGCTTCTTATGGTTTAACACTTGTATGTAATTTTTGGCATGTTATTTGGCATATGATAAGTTCATAGATGTTACTGGTAGTAAGCTGCTTTATGTTATTGCAGGAAGACTTCTATGCTGTTGTGGATTGGGCATATAAGATTGATCCTCTGCGCTGCATATCAATGCATGGAATAACAGAGCGCTATCTCTCTGGTCAGAAAGCAGACGCAGCAGGATTTGTTCGCCTTCTTCTTGGTCACCTAGAGTCTAGGATATCCATGCAGTTCAGCCGTGTATGTGGCTAACACTATTAAAATTGCTATTGCGCCAAATCTATGCTGAAGCTAACCCAATTAAAGAAATCTTGCTGTAGTTTGTTGATGAAGCTTGCCATCAAATTGAAAGAAATGAACGCAATGTTCGCCAAATGGGGGTCTTATCGTATATTCCCAGGTGATTAGGATCCTTGGTTCTCTCTTTTTGTACCAAAAAGAATGCAAGTGCTTATGTATAATAGATTGGGCACTTGTCTGCATTCTTGTTGAGTTTCATAGAAAAATATAGACCTACAACAATATCCTCCCTAAATGCTGTGGAAGGATCTTATTACCATCATTTGAGCTCTTTCTTATAGATTATAGTACTTTCTGATCCTGGTCTTCTTCAAACTGCATTAGCTATTTCTACTAATTTCTAGTTTCCAAAGGAGTATGCTTTACCCGTGAAAATGATTTTTCAACTTTTTTCCCCCAACGAAGTGATATCATGCAATCACAGAAAAATAACCTCATATTCAAATGCAATGTTTTTACTTTGATTTTTTGTTTATCCAGTATTCTTTCAAACATGAATCTCTTAATATTTCTGTTAAGAAATCATTAATTCTCACCCCTGCTGTGATTAGTTTTCTTTTTTAGTTTAAACTCTGTACATTTTATGTCTACTTCTGCAGATCTCTAACTTTGCCTAGCTGGCCTCAGACCACGGTGCTTTGGTTTTTGACAGTTAAAGTTGTTATATTTACATCCATGTGCATCTGATATCCATCAAAACAAAATGCGTTTTGTTATTGAAATTGTTGTGAAATTCAAATTTTGCATGAGGAAGAAGTTACCATTAACTGTCTTGTTTGTTGTTAATATCTTAGTTTCTTGTAAGGATCAATATCATATGTTTTCGTAATTTTTTTGGCATAGATTTGCAACCCTTGCTACACGGATGGAACAGTACATTCAGTCTAGGGACTTGGTTGACCAGGCATACACAAATTTGTGAGTGATTCCCTTAAATAAGTGGTTTGTTCTCAACTATTTGCGGTTCATGATGGAGAGACATGAAATCTCACAGAGAACATTCTAGTTAAAGGCTTAAGCAAGACGCAAAACACTTTAGAGCAAGATAAAGTAAAACACTTGTTCCTGCCATTTCTTCTAGAGTGTTTTTGAAGCTACTTCACTTTGTCATACATGTGCCACCCCCACTCATGCAAACATATTTCTTTTAATTTTTGGGGGGGGGGGGGGGATCAGATTATGCAATGGGTGTGAGCGTCTTTCAAAATAAGAGTATATCATTGTGTAAAACAAAAAGATCTCTTAAGTTGAATTCTCAATAGTTTTTCTTTCAAAGGAAGTAATTTTCTCTATATTGCTGAATCACACTTATATCTCAATTAACTTGAGTTTCTTCAGTAATTTTATCTGCTCGGCATATTATTTTGCCAGTCCACTGGCTTTACAGCTCATAATTTCTTGCTGAATTTATCAATTACTGCTAGAAATAAGGAGTCATTTGTGAGTTTGGAATTAATAGCCTCGTAAAACCCGATGGGGCGGATGGGCCACTTCAATGGTCTAACGCTAGTAATAAGGAGTCATTTATTTTGAGTGTTTTTGAAGCTACTTCACTTTGTCATACATGTGCCACCCCCACTCATGCAAACATATTTCTTTTAATTTTTGGGGGGGGGGGGAATCAGATTATGCAATGGGTGTGAGCGTCTTTCAAAATAGAGTATATCATTGTGTAAAACAAAAAGATCTCTTAAGTTGAATTCTCAATAGTTTTTCTTTCAAAGGAAGTAATTTTCTCTATATTGCTGAATCACACTTATATCTCAATTAACTTGAGTTTCTTCAGTAATTTATCTGCTCGGCATATTTATTTTGCCAGTCCACTGGCTTTACAGCTCATAATTTCTTGCTGAATTTATCAATTACTGCTAGAAATAAGGAGTCATTTGTGAGTTTGGAATTAATAGCCTCCTAAAACCCGATGGGGCGGATGGGCCACTTCAATGGTCTAACGCTAGTAATAAGCTCATTTATTTTCCAGTGATGAACTCTTCCTTTTCATTTTACTTTTATTATTTGAATCTTTTGTTCTTGTTATCATGTTTTCCTGATTCAAGATGCAATAATCCATGTCAGTAAATTGTTTCTTGGTTTACATTTTGCCTCACAGGTTAGCATAATGTTCGCAACTTTGGAAAAAATTGCACAAACAGATCCAAAGTATGCAGATATATTTCTTTTAGAGAACTATGCGGCATTTCAAAATAGGTGAATGGCTATCTTTCCAATCTGCCAAGAGGAAGTTGTGTCTGTTCCTTCTTTTATGTTGATTTTGAAAGGAAGACACTGACTTCACATGCTCTGTTCATTCTGCTCAGTTGTATGATCTTGCCAATGTCGTTCCCACTTTGGCTAAGTTTACCATCAGGCCAGTGAAGCCTATGAACAAGCTTGCACACGCCATATTAGTATGATTATTTATTATGTAAGTGATTTCTTTCTTTTTCAGGTCATTTTGTCAAACACTAAAATACATATAGTATGTTGAACTCACTCAGTATCCTTTCTTTCTTCCTCTTTTTCCTTTGGAAAGCAATTTGAACGTCTCTTCCAGTTTGGCAAAAGGATTGAGGACTTGATGTTTACGGTTGCCTCCGAAGAGGTTAGTGATTATTGCTGTGTATAATTCTTTTGTGATATAAGCTTCCTCGATGCACCTTCTCAATGGATCTGGAATTCTAACTAAGACAACTGGTTCCTAGTTTTCACGTGGTGGAACCAAAGTCACATTACTATTTGGGACATTCAACTATGTTCGTGATTTCATAATATTCTCTTGGGGAGGATAAAGAATTTTCTTATATTGGTGTCTTCCTGAAAATACTAGAGGATCAAAGTGGTTGAGGATGTCTGCATGGGGTAGTAAATACTATATTCACGGGTATACAAAAATTTTTCAAAAAATTAACATGACTGAATTTCATCAACAACCTGGTTTTGATTAAAGTATCGTCTGTAGGGGTGCCACCACTTCAAGATACATGTAAAAGTAGCAAGAGTGATTAAAAGAATTAAAAAAAAAAACTAGATGAAGCATTCACTAGCTTGGTAAGCAAGCAAATCTAATGATGCTTGCACAATCTTTCATTGATAAACCTGCAGACCATGCAGGTTTGTGAATGGAAAGATTATACGAGAGAACATGCATGTAGATAATGTGTGCGCGCTTGCCCAAAAAAAAAAAAAAAAGATAATGCGTGTCTGTAGATGAATGATTTCTGATGTAGTTACCCCAAAATTATGACAGAAAGAGTTTCTCGACAAGTACGAAAATTTTGCCCAGCTTGTCGCTAAGATCTACCCTACAGAAACAATGCCAACTGTTGCTGAGATGAGGGACCTTTTGGCTTCCATGTAAAGTTTCCTGTTATTTTCTATTACATGAGGTGTAATCATTCTTTTTCCCGCCATGGTATGTAATTATATTTATTCAATCACTTGTATTAATGATTTGAAAGGGACCCCTTGCTGCTTCTTTTAACGCAAATTTGATGTGGTAGTCTCATTTGTTTTGATTGTGTTTTGCAACACATTATATTCAGAGCCACAAAGGTTAATCGTGTATAATTTATAATTTTTAAAAGAAAATAAAAGTAAAATTTGAGCTACTGATTCTGAAAATGCTACCTTCACGTGAAAGGGGCCAAGCAGCTTCAATCAGGAAATCCATGACCCTTTTTCTTCCCCAGGTGTCCAATAAGACCCCTCCAAAACATGAGAGGCAGGGCAGGTGTCCAGGAACATGTCTGCAGGAAAGATGGATATATTTTAGGGAGGATTAGCCAACGAGTGTTGAAGATTCAGAGCTCAGACGACATGAGTCTGCCTACGGGTTTTGAGTTTTGACCCCAGTTGAGGAATTTTCATTTTTCCCAGCAAGGCGGGGGTTCTTTTTCACCTCAACCGTCGTCACGAAGCGCAAGTGAGAAATCGGCCATCCATTGCGGCTTGCGCGTGTGCAACATTAGTCATCGAAGTATAAAAATTATAGGTCGCAATATTTATAAATTGTGAATGTGGATGGTAGCATTCGCATCAAATCCCATACAATGAACGGGAGAATGATCCTCGCCAGAACTCCCTTTCCATTCAATCCATATCTGCTGAACATTCTGACGGAATTTTTTTCCTGGTGAGTAGAAATTGAAGGAAACTGATAGTGGCAGAAACAGGAATTTGGCCGCGTTTGGCTCACCGAAGGTAAATTGTGAGAAAATCTTTTTAAAAAAGAAAAAGAGGAAAGAAAGGGAAAATTTAGAAAAATGTTTCGTTGATTATGAAAGTGAAAGATGTTTGACAGGAAAGATGATATTTCATTTGCATAAAAGGTAGAAAAGAAAGAAGAATATGACTGTACATTATCCAAAATTCCCTTCATCTAACAAAATCAGCAAATACTTTTGCTCAAAAAAAAAAAAACAAAATCAGCAAATACTATTCATTTTAAGTTTTTAACACTAAAATTGTAAAAATAATTGTTCTTTATTATCGAAATTGTTATTTTAAAAAAATAGGTGCATGGTAATTTTAGTTTTCGATGATAAAAATTAAAATGATAATGTTCATTTGACAAAAATCATTTTTTAATAAAAATTATTTAAATGATTAAAATATGAAAACAACCTAAATAAATTTCCCATTGGTATTATTGAAATAAATTGACAAAGATAACAGTTGGAAAAATTGTAAATAAAGACCTCCAAATATCTAAAATTATGATTTGAGACTCTCAATTTGAGAAATAACAAATAAGGACCCGGTCTTAAATTGCAAATATAAAATATTGGTGAAATGTTTGAAATACTCCTCAGCCAGATTGTGATTTAGTCTACTGAAATTATTATTCTCTAAAGTGAACTTATCATTTTTCATACTCAACTTGTTATTTGGTATTAGCCAAACTGTAATTTGATCTACTGAAGTTATCATTTGCTAGAGTGAACTTATTATTTCTCATAGTCAACTTGTCATTTGACTGAAAGGCATTTTAGACATTTCAACAAGATTTTATATTTGTAATTTGGGACCAGGTGCCTTGAAACTATTTTCTAAATTGAGAGTCTTAAATTATAATTTTATATATCTAGGGGTTTTTATTTGCAATTTTTTCAAGATACCTTTTCATTGGAAAACCGAAAAAAAGAAAAAAAGCCACAAAAAGATCACGCCGAAAGCTTCTCGTCTCGTCATTAACGCCTTCTTCTTCCTCTTCTTCCTTCTCATCCCACAAGCCTTAGAAGACATTGTTTATAATCTGTTCAGCGGCCTAGTACGCTGAGTTTCGTACTCTGCATTAACACTTCCTTGTTTTTATCGCCGGGCGGGAGTGTACCTGTAGCTGATCCCTTCTCCTTGCCCCGCGCTGCCGCCGCCTATTAAACCACTTCGATCCAATCCCGTATCCATCGTCTTCGATTGCTGGCTTTTCCAAATATTTTCTGATGAGTTGAAAGACAGCCGGCCTCCCCGAGATCCGTCTACATTCAGCTTCAGGTGCTTTTAATCCTAATCCCTTAATTTTATCTTCGGCTTTGCGTACAGGTTCTTTGTTTTGTTGCAGCTTGTCCGCAATGTTCTTAAATAGGATTTGTTTTTGCTCACTTAGGATGGCTAGTTGAAGGATTGAAGGCTGAGTATATTCTATACGTTTCGAATGGGAGACATTAAATTGAGAAGGCTGCGTCTAAAAATTTAGAAGGCTGAGTTTAAATTGTCATTCTTTAATGGCTTTGAGGAGTTTCCTGAACCAATTGGCTTACTAAGGCATCTTCGTCAAAGCTTCTGGAACAAAAATTAAGAGGATATTATATCAACTATTTATATTTGAAAGAGTCCGCCTATGGCTATGACCTTCTTGCTGTCTAATTCTTCAAGCTCAGTACTCGTATGCCCTTCTCTTTCTCAGTCAAAACTACTACACCGCAAGCCCCTAATATGGTGGAAGCCGGTCTCATCTTTCTCTGCAATTCATGCTCAGCGAAGGACGTGAGTTGCTTAATCTATTCTTGCTATTCGCTCAATCATATTCCTCAGTTTGAATGTAATCATGAATTGGGCAGCTGCGAGCTCATCGATTTGCACCGCCAGCAAATTCCGTATGAAGTGGCGTGGTCAATGCAGAAAGAGCTGGTCAGGGAAAAGAAGGCGCAGATAGAAGAGGAAGGAGAATGCACGGACACAATCATTGTTCTGCAACACCCACCAGTTTATACTTTAGGGACTGGCAGTTCCGAAGACAACCTCAATTTTGACTTTGATAATGCCCCTTTTGATATCTATAGAACTGAACGAGGAGGAGAAGTTACATACCACGGCCCTGGCCAGGTTTTTGCTCAAAATTACTTGTTATGTTGTGTTGAGATGAATGGATAGAAAAAACTGCAGCTTAAGAATCTGAATGTTTTACACGAATCCTAATTTGATGTTGCATTGTAGCTAGTAATGTACCCCATTATCAATCTTCGAAAGCACAACAAGGATCTTCATTGGTACCTCAGGAGCCTGGAGGAGGTCATCATCCGTGTTCTCTCTTCAACATTTTCAATTAAGGCTTCCCGGATTGAAGGTTTAACTGGTGTTTGGGTTGGTAAGTCTCTCAAATCCTATTTTGCTTATATGGAACTAGTCCACTTTAAAAATGAATTCCTTGTTCGATTCAGTTTCATCTCTCTATTTTATTCAGGCTCATCAAAATTCTCTAATTGTTAGCAAAATAATCGGGCGACGAGGCTATTGGATAAGAAAATTTTTCTTTTTGTTGCGTCACTTTTTGGATAAACTCTTTTAACATTTCAATTCTGTAAAACCTTAGACAAGACTAAAGATTCTACTTCCACATATCATGACCCTTCAATTTCAAGGCACTCAATTGTGCTTGCCATTGTGGCCATTTTAAGCATATTCTCATGGAAGTATGTTGCAGGAAGTCGGAAAGTGGCAGCAGTAGGCATCCGAGTATCCCAGTGGATAACCTATCATGGGATCGCCCTTAATGTCACCACCGATTTGACTCCTTTCAATTGGATTGTCCCATGCGGGATACGCGATCGTCAAATCGGAAGCATCAAAGGGTTACTGAAGGAACTTGGCTCATTCAACGGTGAAGAAAACAGCAGATTTGGTTCATCTAGATGATGCCACTCTCATTCACAATACTCACAAATCATTGGTTCAAGAGTTCTCGCATGTTTTTGAGCTTGAGTGCCTTCATAAAACAATTTCAGTACCAGGATCTTATGACAGGAGATTCTGAGCTGCCTTCATTCTATGATTATCCTTTTAGTAAAATTTGAACTTGCCAGCCAAGTTTCATTTAGACATTCCGTATTTAACATTTTTATTTTTGAACTTTTTAAATGATAAATTTAATTTTCAGAGAATTAGTTTTATTTTGAAAAAATAATAAAATTTTTAGTGCTGAAGTTTAAGTTATCAGTTCGGTTTGTGAAATTAATTTTTATTAATCAAGTCCTTAAAATTTCATAACCACAAGACACATAATTAGTTCAGATATGTAATTTCTAAAGAAAGATGTGGTTTAACTATTAACTCAAGAATAATAACCTCTTTATAATTTATCGACTACGGTAAAGATTATTGGCCTAAGGAGACTAAATAAAAATATAAAATTATGTATGGGAAATTTTAGGACTTGATTAATAAAAATCAGACTTCCCGACCAAATTTTGATGGGTAAACTAAGCTTGAGAAATCAAAAGTTTCAATATTCTTTTTAATTTATATTTATGAAAAGAAATATTTAAAATATAATTATAAAAGTTGATGTCGAAACTAATCTGAAAATAATCTGATCGCTAATAATTGTTGATGTGCGTTGAACATGGTGCCAAAGTCTCCTACTTTTGAAGGCCTGGTTCTCCAACGTCCCCTTCCTCTTCCAATAGGCTTTCAATGAGCATTTCTTTGTTCAAACTTCAAACACATGCTAAACCCCCCCGGGGGGGGGGGGCAAACAAAAACACAAGAGCACCAAAAAAAAAAAACAAAAAAGCATACTAACCTCAGAAAACACAAATTAATCAAAAATAACGACACCGTCCAATTAGAAACCCATAATGAGCTCGAGTCGCGCAGAGGCCGAAGACGTTTGATTCTCCAATGTCCCTCTTCCTCTACAAATCAAACATGATCCAAAGAAATATATACAGGAATGCTCCCCAAGGGAGGTCATCAATTGTCGGCTACAGGCCAAAAGTAACTTCATCAATGACCAGAGGCACCACCCCTACTGCTTGGAAGGTTCCCTAGGGGTGTTCACGGGACGGATCGAGACCGGGCAAGCCCGTCCGGTTCCGTCCCGGTGAACAGTAAGGGACAGATTTTCTATCCCGTGGTCCGTCCCGGGTTGTCCCGGTCCCAGTCCCGGTCGGGACGGGACGGATCGGGACAGGGACCGGGACGTCCCGAAATTATTATTTTTTAATTTTTTAATTTTTTTTAATTTTTTTAATTTTTTTTAAAAAATCTGATTTTTTTAATTATATTTTTTTGAGCTTAAATCTTATAAAACATCTTTTTTATTTGTTTGGGCACTCTTAAACAAAAGCTCAAAATATTACATATAATAGTTATTAAAAACTCTAAACAAAAGCTTTTAACACAATAAAAAACTTGCTAAAAATTCTAATCATCATAATCTCAAATCATTAACAAATATAAAAACTCTAAATAAATATATCCATAATTCCATACAATAGTCTCAAATCTTAAAAAAAATATGAAAAAATGATATTATAAAAAATTAAAAAAATTAATTTTTTTTTTTTTAAAAAAAGAACCGGGACGGGACCGGGACGGGACGACCCCGTCCCGTGTCCCGTCCCGTCCCGGTCCCTTTTTTGTCCCGTCCCGGTTTGTCCCGTCCCGAAAAATTTCAGGACGGATCCGTCCCGTCCCAATAGACCGGGACCAGAACGGGCCGACCGGGACGGGCCGGCCTTGAACACCCCTTTCCAATTCAGGGGATTTGGGGAGCCGCGACTTTGACCCACTTTTAAATGAAAGTCTATTTTCAATTTGCCGCTAAATCAACAGTGCGAAACTTCAACGATGGGCCAGCAAGGATGAACGCTCGCTTGTACAGATATCCCTTAATTGCCAATTGAACAGCACACCCGATTAAAAAGGGAGTTAATGTAACCAGGTATGCTAGGTACAATACACGAGAATGATACTTGTACAATAACCTTGAGGTTGAGGTAATGATCCCAGGCGATGATACTTTTCAACCAACAAAATCCAAAACAGCCTCATATAAAAGTCATTATTCCGACCACGAGGGATCATATCAATTCAATTTTGTAACGTCAATATGTGAAAGCTTACTTTGTTAACCAGCGCAATTCCCCTTTTCAAACTATCACATGATAAAAGTATTAGCAGAAAAGGGGTTCGATATCTAATATTTTTAATTAAGAAAAATGAATTCGGGATGCCGTCAGAGTAGTCGAATGTTTTGGACATGTCTAGTAGTTACAACTCACAACTGCAAATTACGGAGGAAATGGTCGGAAGTAACATATGGGGCATTAATTACAAACTAAGCCAACATAACACTTACAGTGGGAGGTGCGTAGGTCATGGATAGGAGCAGAGAAGAATGGTGGAGGGCCCTCAGGACGCAGTTGATGAACAACATGAGACCTTGGTTGAGAAATAATGGTCGGAGGGCTTCAAATTCGCCGGTCAAATGATTGAAACCCCACCTTTTGTTGCGTTTATCATTACACAGTCGACAATTGAGTTTGGTGCTTGGACGAATGGGCCCCCATTTCCCTCACGTGTTCCCTTATTATTCCTTACCGACCAAGACCCAGCCTGCACCCGTCCGTCACTCCCACAGCACATACCACCTGTGTTGATTAATGCTCATTAATTAATCAAGATTTTTTTTTTGTTTTGTTTTTCTGCATGTTTGAATAATTACGTTTCATAGTAACTGACATCAATCCATTATATAGCATCAGTCTCACTCTGCAGCGCATGGTTTGACACTATCTATTTTTATCTGGCAAAGCTCGCAAACAAAGGAAGGAATAATTTCAAGGCCACAACATGTACAGAAGGGGATCAGTGGTTTGCTTTGTGCAAATGAATTTGCCAAAAGCTGGAAATATCAATGAGTAGTTAAGCTTTTAAGGGAACGGGCAAAATGCAGCATTAGAGTCAAATGTTAATGCGGTCAATTAGACCAACTTTTCCGTGCGAGGAAAAGTAAAGTCCATCCGACTCTTCTCCGGATCTCCGTGCTTCGCACAGCACAGCTAAACTCATTGGTCCCAACGCGCTTCCTTTATTCAACGCCAAAGCCACTGACATTAGATTATTATTATTATTATTATTATTATTATTATATCAAATTTTAAATGATTTTTAATTCCTGAAGAAATGCCCACGAGGGAGATTTTGAAGCACTTGGGTTCCGAAACCCACCCTCCTCGGTGGAACGAACATGGACCCAGCACTATCATTTCTAATTTTAAATATTCTCAAAACTCATATGAACAACGAATAAAAAATTAAGACTTGTGTTAAAAGAAACATACAATTTTTGCACACCTTTCACGACTCCCCGTCCAGCTTCAATAATCAATCAATATCTTTATGAGCTGAGCTGCCACCTTTTGTGAATATAAAGGCAACGCCATCCTCTTCCGCAAACATATCCAGCCTTCCACCTTCATTCCTCTCTCTGTTATCTCCTCACTCACTATTACCTCCAAATGGCGACGAGCGTTTCTTCTCCTTCTCTCCATCTACAATTTCCATTGACCAGAAAATCACCCAACCGTTCCACGCCTCTATTGTTTGTTCGTCCCGTCATCAAAGCCTCCGTCTCCGAGAGACCGTCCTTATCTGTACCGCCGGTGGTGCCTGCCGAGCTCCCCGTGCAGAAAATTCCTGGGGATTATGGTCTTCCTCTTGTTGGACCCATCAAAGACCGTCTTGATTATTTCTATAACCAAGGCCGAGACGAGTACTTCAAATCACGCATCCAGAAGTACCAGTCAACAGTTTTCCGCACCAACATGCCGCCCGGACCATTCATTGCTCCCAACCCACGCGTCGTCGCCTTGCTCGACGGGAAAAGCTTCCCCGTTCTCTTCGACGTCACCAAGGTCGAGAAGAAAGATGTGTTCACTGGCACTTTCATGCCTTCCACTGAACTCACCGGAGGTTACCGAGTTCTCTCCTACCTCGACCCCTCCGAGCCCGGACACGAGCAGCTCAAGCGCCTCATGTTCTTCCTCCTCAAGTCTCGCCGCGACAAGGTCATTCCCGAATTCCATTCTAGTTACGCCCAGCTCTTCGACACGCTCGAGAGCCAGCTTGCGGCGAATGGAAAAGCTAGCTTCGGTGATGCCAATGATCAAGCCGCTTTTAACTTTCTGGCTCGATCTCTGTATGGGACCAATCCGGCCGACACCAAACTCGGGCTCGACGGCCCAAAGATAGTCCAGAAATGGGTGCTCTTCCAGCTCAGTCCTATTCTCATTCTGGGCCTCCCAAAGCCCATCGAAGATGGCATATTCCACACCTTTCGTCTCCCTCCCGCCTTGGTCAAATCAGATTACCAGAGGCTATACGATTTCTTCTACGAGTCCTCCGGTTTCGTGCTCGACGAAGCGGAGCGTTTGGGGGTATCCAAAGAAGAAGCCTGCCACAACCTGCTGTTCGCAACGTGCTTCAATTCGTTCGGAGGAATGAAGATATTCTTCCCGAACATGCTGAAGCGGATCGGGCGGGCAGGGGTGAAACTTCACACGGAGTTAGCGAGGGAGATCAGAACGGCGGTGAGGTCGAACGGTGGAGAAGTAACGATGAGGGCGATGGAGCAGATGCCGTTGATGAAGTCGGTAGTATACGAAGCATTCAGAATAGAACCGCCAGTACCGTTACAGTACGGCAAGGCAAAGAGAGATCTAGTGATCGAAAGCCACGAGAAGAGGTTCAAAGTGAAGGAAGGAGAAATGTTGTTCGGGTACCAGCCGTTCGCAACGAAGGACCCGAAGATATTCGAGAGGGCTGATGAATTTGTTGGAGACAGGTTCGTCGGCGAGGGTGAGAAGTTGCTGAAGCATGTGCTGTGGTCGAATGGGCCAGAGAATCAAAATCCGACGGTCGACAACAAGCAGTGTGCCGGAAAAGATTTCGTGATGTTGGTGTCGAGATTGTTGGTGGTGGAGCTTTTCCTTCGCTATGATTCCTTTGAGATTCAAGTCGGATCCTCGCCGTTGGGTTCTTCCGTTACCCTCACCTCTCTCAAGACTGCAAGCTTTTGAGCAGCTTGCACTCCGATTTCGAGTATTTCCGCCTGATTTTGGAATCAGTGTAGCGAAGGGTAGGGTGAAAAGACGGCCTGCTCTGAAGTCGGACTTGCTGAAGAATACAACTATCATTTATCATGTGCCTTTGATGCAAGAAGTGACAGGGAAGAGCTAAAGAGAGCACAGCGAGACAGAGAAAATGACAGGGAAGGAGGGAAGGCGGAAGAGATTGGATCCGTTGGCCTCAGAGGAGGAACCAACATGTTATTGTATTAGTATATACACTAGGATTTTATTTTTCAATTTTTTGATTATTGAATATCTTATGAAAGTTGCGCCTACATGCCATACATACGATCCTGGGTGTGAAGTGTTTCTTGGTCTTAATTCGCAATCGAGCATGTTAAACGAGTGGGATTCGTGAGGTGAGCTTGAAGCAGCCGGTTCAGTGTTCATATAGCTGTGTTGGATGATTGAAGGGGCATGGAAGAAGACGCACAAAATAATGAAGCAGCAATGGCGGGGACGGCACTGTCATATCCATACATAAGAGGGGGGATGAATGAAATGGGCCGAGAAGGAGAAGAAAAAGCAGAGATAGCGATATACACGGGGAGCAGAAGATAGTGGGATGACGCTTCGTGTTGTGAGGGGGTATGTGGGTGGGGCCTCGTTGGAAGGAGGGGGGAGATTTGCGCTTCTCGTATTTGTGCCCAACGCCTACTGTACGTTCCACCATGTTTCCCAGTCCCCGCTCCCCGGTCCCCACCACTTCACATTCACATTTCATGCTACAACCACGGACCAGATTTTATAATTAGGATAAAAAAAATCTTTAATTTTATTAAATTTATTTTAAATTAATTTTATTTGTATTTGATGCATACATTTTTTACCAAAACAACAATAGACATAATAATAAATAAAGAGTGAAATAATATATTATGTTTCATAAATCTGCCAGAGGCATGACTGAGTGAGCCAGTAATATTATTGTTATGTTAAAAATTTAATCATATAATTTATAAATAGAATAAAAGGGTTATTTATTTATCTTATAAATAGGGTTAGAAGAACATTTTCTTTTTTATTTAAAAAAAGTGTATTTTCCTAGGGACAGTCGAGAAGAGACGCATCAAGTTTTAACAGCATGCATATATCCCTCTCTTAACCCTTTGATTTTCTTATGAGGCAATGCTCAAAAGACCGACGTGGAACTACCCCAGAGCCTTAATGCATTATTATGACAAATTGACACCCATAAAGATTGTGGAGGGGCATCACTGTCGATAAAGTCAATACAATATTAATATAAAATTTTATTGCAAAATGAGAGCTCCGCACTAGAAAATTTGAGCACATCTATGTTTATTGGTTTTTTTTGGCATGAAGCATTAAAGATGAAGAATAAAGACTATGATTACAATTTTAAAAAAAAAAATTATTCAAAAAGTATTTAGCATAAGTAATTACTTGTTATGTGAGATTAGATAAATCTATTGAAGTAAGATCGGGGAATATCACTTCCCCTTATAGTATTTTCTATTCCCACATACATAGATTTATCTAATCTCATATAATAAACAATCTTTCATACTTAATACTATTTTCTTAATCTCAATCTTAATTTTTATCCTCTCATTTTTAATGTTTCATGTCAGATCTGCCAAAAGAGTGAGGCCCAAATTGCATTCTGAATTGAGCCTCATCATGTTGAGAGCTTCAGCGTAGGGATGCACGCCTTCGAGCTCAAAGTCGACATTCTCAGAAAACGGCATAATGTCAGAGCTGCGAGTTGTCCATCTCATTTTAGTTGAATTATTAACGTCATGATCACAACTTGACAGTATAAACAGAGAAATCCAGAGGTAAGCCGACAAAGAAAAGCAGGGTTTAGCTTTACATTTAAAAAAAAAAAAGCCGTTATTGAAAAGTTTAGGAATATGCTTGAAAGTATTCCTTCAGTCATTAATATAAGATCCATTTAATTAATTTGATTAGATTAAAAAGTTAGGTAAGTTAGTTAATTATAAGAAATGTGACATATTTTTCCTAAAATACCATAATCATCTTTTATAATCCCCTTCTTTCTCTTCTACTTAATTATGGTTGAGGGAATATTCATAGGGGTAATTTAGAGAAAATTGATAAATCTGAGAAATAGATCTTATATTTAGGACCAAAACTAATTCAACAATTGGGTCCTATATTAAGGACCGGAGGAATAGATAAACAGATTTTTTTTTTTTGGGGATCAAGTAGATAAACAGATATTGAGCGCGGGAGTTGTGTACATACATATTTTGACACCATTTGGCATCAATTTTCGTGCACTTATGCGCTTGCATGAGATTCATTTTTTGGGGGAAAATATTTTTTACATTATATACAATATACGGCTGCCTAAATTTTAACTGTTTATTACCAATTTATTTTGAACATGGCATTCCAAACAAAAAGGAAAAAGAAATCAGCTTAGTATCCTCGCACCCAGAAATAATAAAATTGTTGCAGGTGTCAGTATCTTGTTGATTCTGCAGCTCCGCCATCAATAATTTACTCTAATTAAATAATTTGATGTATGATTTAAAACTACGTGCCTCTCCCTCCCGGAGTGAGTACGTACTGGTATTCTTAGGCATAGTGTTCCTGCTTTTGCTCTCTGCCAACCAATCCATCCGCGTCCGTCCCAAATCACAATTATCAATTTCTGTGTTCTGTTATTTTTCTGACAATAATTCCTGCGTTGCATGCACCCTTCTTCCCATAATGTGATTGCGGAGAGGAATTGGGGAATAGATATATCAATTGGTAATGACGACCGAGAGACCTGACGCCATGGTTTTCCACGCCAACACCATGCCTCGCCCCACCAACATGCATTCCGACTCCGAAGACGACTACGTCGCTCGTGAGAGCAGCGCCTCCGCCGCCAGCCATGGCCACTTCGACTCCGGCCGTATCAGTGGGGAGGGATCCCCCATGATGATGTCCCCTTGGAATCAGACCACCATGCCTCCCTTTGCCAGCTCTTCCTGGTCCACCGACGATGAAAACGCCCCCCAGAATAGTCTCATCGGCTCGCTTGTTCGTGAAGAAGGCCATATCTATTCCTTAGCCGCTTCCGGTGACCTCCTCTACACCGGCTCCGACAGTAAGAACATTCGCGTCTGGAAGAACCTTCAAGAGTTCAGCGGCTTCAAATCAAACAGCGGATTGGTTAAAGCCATCATCATCTCCGACAGAAAAATATTCACTGGTCACCAGGACGGTAAAATTCGCGTTTGGAAAGTCTCTCCGAAAAATCCCAGCGTTCACAAGCGTGCCGGCACGTTACCTTCTCTGAAAGATATCTTCAAGAGCTCCATCAAGCCCAGCAATTACGTGGAGGTTAAAAAGAACCGAACCGCGCTATGGATCAAGCACTGCGATGCCGTTTCCTGCCTGTCCTTGAGCATGGATAAGACGATCCTGTATTCGGCTTCATGGGACCGAACCATAAAGGTATGGAGGCTATCTGATTCCAAGTGCATGGAGTCGATCAGCGCCCACGACGATGCAGTGAACTCGGTGGTGTGCGGGTTGGACGGAATGGTGTTCTCAGGATCAGCGGACGGCACGGTGAAGGGGTGGCGGAGAGAGCAACAAGGGAAGGGCACGAAGCACGTGGCGGCACAGACGCTGTTGAAGCAAGAATTTGCGGTGACCTCATTAGCAGTGGACCCCACTGGGAGCATAGTGTACGGAGGGTCCTCGGACGGGATAGTGAATTTCTGGAAGAGAGAGAAGCAGTACGCGCACGGAGGGGAGATGAAGGGACACAAGCTGGGAGTGCTGTGCATGACGGCGGCGGGGAAGTTGGTGTTCAGTGGGTCGGCGGACAAGACGATATGCGTGTGGAGGAGGGAGGGGGATATTCACACGTGCCTGTCCGTGCTGACGGGGCACGACGGACCGGTGAAGTGCTTGGCGGTGATGGAGGACAAGGGAGCATCGGGGAAAGGAGACGAACGGTGGGTGGTGTACAGTGGGAGCCTGGATAAGTCGGTGAAGGTTTGGAGCGTTACGGGGCAGAACCTGGGGACAGGGCAGCAGCTCCCGGATTTCGACTCCATCCCATCGGATGGCAGCTTCTCTTCTTCAACCCGACCCAACAACAAAAGGTAATTTCTTCACTTGCGGGTATGCCAGCATTTCTCCAAGTGAAACAAACTTAATGCCACCAGCCAAAAGCATGTATTTTAATTTTAACAGTATATATATATGCACCCACCATCAGCCTGCAGAAAATGGGAATCAACAACTTTGCGCTTTCATTTTTCTTTGTATGACTGCATCTGATACAATCATATGTATGCATGTCAAACCTCAGGTGTAATTCTTTTGCTTTCATTTCACGGGTTAATGAATTGACCCTTTCTTTATTTAATTTACTGGTTAAAAAAAAACGATGTTTATACAACTTGATAAGAATCCCAGTGACCACGGCCTGAATCTCAGTGACCACGGCCTCCAAATTTCTTTCCTTATACGTCAAATCCGGTTATTATTTAATATCCATACTGAAGTTCACAAACAGATACGTGTGTAGTAACATACGAGTGCATCGTTCACAGCCATTGATACATTTATATGGAACTATATATATCCGGGAAAAGAAGATCAAATATCACGTCCAAGAAGACTCAACTTATTTCTTTCTTTTCCCCCACAAATGCACATGTGAAATGCACCTTGTTGTATTGTATAACAATTTTGACACTACACTGTGCAAACAGCAGCCAGATTTAGGGTGTGCGCGTGTGTGTTTCTTTTCTTTTTGGCCCAAACACACACTTAGCGCGTATAGGAAAATATAGTGGTTTATACAATGTGACAAGGATTTGGTATTGTGTTGCAACTTGTGATGAGCTTGGACCTACAGAGATGTGCAGACCCATACAAACAGTGTTTTCTAGAGCCCAAATCGCCTCCGCAGAGGTAATAAAATAAATGAGTAAAATTCCCTTTTTCTACCATTAACTTAATGTGCGTGCTTCTGGGTCTTGATCAATGTGAGAGCCTACGAGAGTGGCTTCTTGTACCTCTTTGTTGATTGTGGGACGTCAGTCCACTTAAATGGCCACTTCTGTTACCAACTGAGTTCAGGTCTAAACCAATAGGACGAACTGGATCGCCCCCTTCCAGCATTCTGAGGATCTACAATAAACGGAAGCAATGTCAGTCCATGACTTGTCTCTTTGAATCAAGCAGATTCTTTTTGTTTTTCTCTTGAGAATTTCTACTCTATGTTCTTAGAACCCAATTTCATCGAATAATTTAAATACTCAGACGCACCTTCGACATTGGGGGTCTGGCATCAGGATCTAAACGTAGACACAAGGAAGCAGCTCGGGCCATTGCTTGTAACTGAAGATTAAATTCCTGTGACCCCTCAAACTCCAAGCATGGATTCAGAACTTGGAGGTTTTCTAAAATATGATTGGGTTCTAACATGAGCAAGGAGTGAAAGAATTCGGAAAGAAACGAGGGTCCGTTATTATGTGCCAACTCACTAATTCTTCGACCTGTTATCAACTCTAACAGGACAGTTCCAAATGCATACACATCTACTTTATATGTAAGATTTCCAGCGTCAAGATACTCCGGCGCAAGATACCTGAAAGAGCCCCACATGAGAATCAAAATATATAAAATGATAGCTTGATGACTGCGTAAACAGAACAAAAAAGTACCCTGAAGTTCCAATCCCTCGATCACCAGCATTCATATTCCATTCCGACTGCCATCTTGCAAGGCCAAAATCCGCCACCTAAATGCGCAGAAAATTATTAGATTTATTACTTGCTATAATTTCTAGATATTCGTTCAGTAATATACAGCTAGCAAGTATTGGCAAAGCATTGAGCCAATTGTAAGGAGTCGCTATTTATATGATGAAAAGAGCTCACGCCATCACTTCTGAAAGCAAACTTGCGCGTTTATGATAATTTTCTCAACCGACTCTTGCAACAAAATGATTGGGGATAAAACTCTAACATTGAAAAAGGAAAATAATTGATGGTAAGAGATTCGGGATTGTTGTTTCGAAACTACAAGATCGCAAAATACAGAGGCTTCGGAAATGATGAGCCAGCGAAATTACCACAGGCTCAAAATCATGGGTTAAGAGGATATTCCTCGGTCGAAAGTCTCTGTGCACAATACAGCCCACTCTACAATCCTCATGAAGATAGCGTAGGCCTCGGGCAGCTCCTATTGCTATCTTTAGGCGCGAGCTCCAGTCTAGAGCTCCTCTGTTCTTTCCTGCAAATATACAGTACATAAAAAACTTAGATTTCAGCATTCAATTGTCGAAGAGGACTTAATCATGTAGAAACTGCAAAATTTTGGATTTTGTGAGCTGATATTTCGGTGATTAACTGAAAAGAAAGGAGCTGGTACAAACCATGCAGATAGAGTTCTAAGGATCCATTGCATATGTACTCATAGACTAGTATCCTCAAATCGCCTTCTACGCAGAATCCTATCAACAGCACAACATTTCTGTGTTGTGCGCAGCTCAATACTCTGACCTCCCTACAGAAATCAAGATCTGCTTGAGAGCCACTAAACTTTAACTGTTTCACTGCAACGGCCTGGCCATCTCGTAGCACTCCCTTGTGAACTATCCCAAATCCACCTTCGGCCAAAAAATTGATATCTGAAAACATACCAGTGGCTTCCTCTATTTCTCTGTAATGAAAGCGTCTAGGAGGTTTTCCAAAAACTGGTGCTTTGTTTTGACAGTGTGAGCATAGGGGAGGAGGTACTGAGGAAGTTCTAACTGCAGGAATGTTATCCTTGATGCCAGATTTGGCGATATAATTTTCACTTTGAGCTTGTTTATGTCCTACTTCATCACTCCAGATCTCCTGATCACAATGTACAAATCTTTCAAGTAAAGTTTTAGAAGCACTAGATTTAGATCTTAGACTAATTCTAGTGCTTTCTGTTATTTGAAGCTTCTTATCGGCAAGGTGATTTTGAGGACTCCAAACCACACGTTTCTCATCACTAGCCACAGATGATACCGCGGATTTGGTCAAAGGGAGAGTCCTTTCCCTGTCCGATTCAAAGGCTAATGGTGCCTGGTCGTCGAAATTTTTTGGTTCATTGATTGGTATCTGTTTCTTTCTCTGTGGACCCTGACCCTCGAACAGAGGATTTTGTTCATATATCAGGAAAAAAGAAGTCAGTTTGTCAGAAGATGACACTGAATTTGCTAAGGTGGATGTTGTATCAGAAGTAGCTACTTCTTCAGGGCTACTGACGGGGGTGGAGGGCTTCAATCGGTGACGTCGTAACCTTTCAATATCTCTTTCTGGGGAAGAGGCTGCAGAAAAGGTGGGGCTTTGGAATTCATCAGAGACCCTAAATTAAGCCTCAAAACCTTTGGCTGTGAACCACTCATCAACACGATATTACATTGGAGTTCATCCATGCAGTGCTTCACCTCTTGTTTCAACTTCCTGTTTCAGAAGCGGCAAAAACAATTAACTAATATTTCATTCGGGCTTAAAAGTAATAAGATGCGATTATTCAGTCCTAACAACTCAGAAATCAAAGAGAATGTTCCTCAAGTATGTCTTTGGGAGTCCCTTTTGCTGGTCGAAATGTCTTTGGTTTTGTTAAATTCCACTACCCTAGTGTGAATCTGATGAGGCCATTCTCAACGGGGCAATATTGTATTCTCTAAGACATCCTCTTCACTACAAAATCCTCATTTTGGATTGTAAGGTAAGAGTCGATCAGCAATAGCCATTTCACGGTGTCTTGTCCTATTTGTATGGCATTGACTGATGGGATCATAACCAACTTGCAAGCAGCTAAATAAATTGAATAGCTCAGAAAAAGAAAAATACTTTTTTCACGTTTAATTACTTGTCCAGTATGACCCAATTAGACCCGCTACATCTTGCTTCAGTTGCCACCGCACCACTAGGCGTACCCCCCACCACCTTGACCTTCACCCTCACCTGTATTCACCAAAAATTACAAACAGTAAATTCAACAAGCGAATATATCCTCATAACAAAACCGTAGTTAATCATTATTTTCTTGCCCGCGATGTTCAAGAGGTCTATTTTTAAAACATTATATATGACTATTTCCCGACCAGCAATATTTTAAAACTGTAGTTCTATTTTCTTGGAGGGAGGAAACAGAGAATGAGAGAAATAAGCTAATTCAAAACATTCCAAAAAGTGATGAATATTAAAACTAATTCCCGTGAGATAAGTGCTTACCTTTGTTATGTATTACTCCTCCGGTCCTAATTATAAGACCCAATTGACTTATTTGAGGAGATTAAGGAAGTAAGTTAAGTTGGTTATTTATAATAAATAAGTGTTGTCATTCCTAAAATATCCTTGCTAATTAAATATATTGGCTAAAACTATTATTATTAAAAGGATTATCTTGGAAAAAAATGCATAAATATAAAGACAAAATGGATTGGGTCTTATAATTAGGACCAAATAAAAGTTAAATTGGGTCTTATAATAAGGACCGGAGGAGTATTACTATTCTTCTATTTCACACTCACGTTAATAACGTCCTATACGTAATATTAATTTCTGAGCTTCTTACACTGAGCAAAACACTTAAATTTTATATATATATATAGAAGTATACACTACCTAAATATCAAATGAAATGACTCGTGTGTGTGTGTGTGTATTCTGAGCTTATTACACAGAGCAAAACATTTAAATTTAATCATTTATAATTAATTTTTTATTAACTTCAATTTAAGTATCGATTATGATCATCACAGCAGGAATAACTAATTACTATTAAATATCTTCGCTTGTTCTGTTGCGTCCGTACGTTATAATCCTTTTCAAAATTTCACCTTTTTTTTTTTGGCAATCACTGATGATATTTATCTTTGAAAAAAATTGAGGGGATTCATGAAAAATAATTTTCTTGGTGAAGTTATTTAATGAAATGATCATGAAAAGTCTTTCCCAACAAGATGACACTTGATCCAAAACAACAAAAACTACATATTTTGTTATGATAAATGAAGCTTATAGCAGATCTTTAAGGCATCGTAAAGCATATGGCAAAATATTGCTTAAACAAATAAATGAATCACTCGTCAATTATGATTGTCAGAGAGAATATCGGGATTACGAAACTCAAGGTAAAGATGAAAACTCAATAGTTACTACTTATTCCCATTATTTTTATAAATAAATAATCGTCAGATTGAAAACTCATTTGAATTCGATTATAAATTAAAATTGAAATTTGTAATGTTGATTGGAAACGTACATAATGAAATCCGCTAATTGCTACTCCTCCGGTCCTTAATATAAGACCCATTTAACTAATTTGATTAGATTAAGGAAGTTAGGTAAGTTAGTTAATTATAAGAAAAGTAACACATTTTTCCTAAAACACCATAATAATGTTTCTTAATACCTCATCTCCCTCTTCTACTTGATTATAGTTAAGGGAATATTTATAGGGGTAATTTAGAGAAAATTGATAAATATGAGAAATGGGTCTTATAATTAGGATCAAAACTAACTCAAGAATTGGGTCCTATATTAAGGACCGGAGGAGTATTATGGTTGTTATGGAATTTTCCTTGGCAAACATATACTACTATCATTTACTTTAAAATTTACGATAATTTTATGCATGTGCAATAATTGATCTATATATACACGCATCGTTTTTAACAATTATCGTGGGCACATGCGAAGACCGACTTAACAAGCTAATACAGCCTGGACCTGGAGGAGATCCGAAGCGGTCTCTATCACGTCGCTGATCAATTTGAGGGACAAAGACCAGGATTTGCTCTCCAATCTCCTTCCAAAAATAAATAATAAATAAATAGATTGAGAATGGTATATTAACATACTTTTATGATTATAGATCGTTTTTAGGTATTCAGCCTAATTATGATCATAATTTTATAAAATTTTTAGGCAGAGAGAGAGTGTGTGTGAGAGAGGAGACGACGCTGCAAATAGGACATTATGATTATTAATAGGCCACTAAATATAATCGTATTTTGTTCGTTGGCAAAAAAGAAAATCGTAACTTTTAATTTAATTTTTACACTGAATATGAGCTCTAATAAGTTTCGTAAAATAATTTTCTGCAGACTTGTGCATATAAAACCGCCGTTTTTTCCGCAAAGGAGAAGCCACGTGGCCGTTGTTAATTAATTTAAGGTCTTAAACCCAACTAAGACGTTTCCTTGTGTGTGATGAGACGTTTACGTGAATGTCTAGCAGGGGCAGCAATCTGAAAGAATTGGGGTTGGTAATGGTAGATACCTTTACCGGGTAGTCCACAACCTATCATCACATATAAAGAACTTAAAATTTTTGTTTCGGTAAATTGCCAAGTTACCTCAGTCTGATTGTGCAACTGAAGCACCATCTGCGCACAAGACTCGGAGATTTCATGAATCCGATCCGGCAATTTTTCCCGGCGTCCATTCGTGCAATCTCCTGCCAATCTCGAAAAAGGCCAGAATCTTCTGCCTGTAATGAACATCGAATATACAAATGTAATTATCCAAAGCCATCGCCGTAACCAGGCAATTATAAAAAGCCTTGTTCATTCAAATTTGAAGCAGAACAAGGAGGCAGACACTATCAAATTTGATTACTGGATGAATTCAATTGAAGAGCTGGGAAAACGGCAATATATTTGGAATTTAGCGAGGGATTTCTGAGCATACCAGATTTCTCGCCACAGTACACAGGGAGCAGCGTGATGTAGTCACTGGAGCGAACGACATGAGTGAGTGCCCAGGTCAATGCTGTCTTGGAGATCGCCCTCTCCGCCTTCACGGCCACCAGAACTTTATTCGATACCGCAGACACGGTGGCTCTATGCCTCGCGCTCCTTGAACCGACAATTTCCTCCCTCAACATCGTCGTTCCAGGTCCAGATTACCGGCGAAATCTCCAGCCGGAAAGTGTGGCAGAAGATGGAAGTGGAAATGTTTGGGCGCCTCACGTATGACTTGCGTTTCTTGAGACGACGTTTGATCGTTACATAACTATAGAGACCTGAAGGCTCTATTGGAATTAGTCGACCGCAGTTAGTTGACTTAACCAGAGTTAATTAAGTAGTCACTTGTTAGAGGTCTATTGTTCGTGACGTAGCAGCTGGTGTCGTCGTTTCAAGATCCCAAAATATAGTCATACGATGTGTGCCAGAATTACTGCTAACATTGAATTTAAATATGTTGAAATCATATTAATTGTTATGGGAGTATTAACAATTGATATTATTACAGGTGATGAATGCGAGAAGCCAGTAGTGTATAATGGCCGACGTGAAAACGTTGTCGTTGGAGAAGCTCTGGGTCCCGGGGGGGTCCTGGGGGGCATGTAAAGGCAATTGAAGGATTGGGGGTAGTTGTCCGAGCAGGTGGGGGTGGTGGGTTGTTAGTTTGGCCAGCCCTTCATGTATATTATATTTTGTCAGCAAGACAATAATAAAGACCATGTACACTGTAGAGCATCTTGTTACCCACCTTTCATTTCTTTTCTTTTTTTTTGGGGTCGGTCAATCAATCACCGTCCAAATTGTTTCATCTATTATTATAGTGCGGCTGATTACTTGCAGAGTGAATGAATGGACCGTGCACGACCTTAATTAAATAATTGAATCAAGAAAACACAAAAATTGATCGTGTTATTAGTATATTTTTGTTATCGTATGGAGCTCAGTAATAGCGCGTCGCCAGCGCTGGGGTCTGGGGGCCATCATGGTGATAAGGATGCATGTTTCAGCAAAAATTAAAGAAGAGAAATAACATTGATATTTTTATTACATTTGCTAAGTACGTACGGTATTAACTTGAAAGTAAAATAAGGGCAAGCCCCTGGTAACTATGGGTCGGTGTGAGGGCAATTTTTGGTTTCTTATTTGAGCAGTTTCCATTATTGATGATCAGTTGCATGTGCGTCAGAATTACAGATGGAGAAGAGGAGGGAAGCAGAAGCAGAGGCGGTGCAGGGTAATTTATGAGGCATTGGTTTGGGGAAGTTTTGCAACACAATGTGGTTCAGAGTCGTGATGCCACATTGAATGGGGATCAACTACCAACGAAGGACCGCCTTTGTGACGGATCATGAAAGGGCCATCCCATTACGTGGATGGAGCAAAACTAGTTACATTCTTCTTTCTTCCATGTCTATCCATAAAAATAATAAGCATAATTATAACTGCACTACGTCAGTCAATTGCCATGTGTTCTTCTCGAACTGCCTCACATCATTATTATAACAAACCCTACATAATCTTGACGGAGACAATATAATAGCTAGAAGAGAGGAGGGCTTAGTGATGAGATTGAGGGTGTAAGTGGATCGATGAGCGCCACCAATCAAATTGCAAAGAGTAAAAGAGGGAAAAGGAAACCCCAATTTCAGAAACAGAATGTGGAATTTTGAGTTAAATGTGTCATCGTTATCGACTCATTATATTGCGCATTAAAAAATGACGCCTTAGTCTTGTCCGTGCACCTGTGTGTGCGCGCCACACTATTTGAAGCCTGAAAAATTAAGCTTACCCTCATCGCCCATTTGTTCTGTCTCCTTGTTTTTGGATTTCGCCCCCTTCCTAATAATATTGCTCAAAATGCTTTCCAAGAACAGTGCAATACTAATAAAAGATATATGCTGATGATCAAATGCTCGAGTTATAAAAAGCCTCCGCTCATTAAAAAGCAAAAACAGATAGATGATAAAGTTAAAAGCCCAAACGATCTAGCCCGTTCTTTGTCTCCATTATGCATAAAGATGAGGGGAGAGACGTGGCGTGAGGAGGACCCGAAGAGGCGAGGCTTTGATATTAGTGAGCCCAACCTGTTCTCGCATATCTGTTGGTTGGTTATCAGGAGTTGCAATATCAAAGCCATGCAGCAGATTGGCGAGTGTGAGTTGCATCATCAAGAGCGCAAATGAGACACCAGGGCAAATTCTTCTTCCTGCACCAAAGGGAATCAGTTCAAAATGCTGCCCTCTCAAGTCCAAATCTTTGTGAGTGTTTAGGAATCTGTCCGGCCTAAACTCCAATGGGTCTTCATACACACGTGGGTCCCGATGGATTTTTGAGAGGTTTGTCAAGAGATGGGTGCCCGAGGGGATGTGGTACCCTGCCACTGTGCAATCTTCCATAGATTCGTGCGGCAAGTTGAGTGGTGCGGCTGGGTACAAGCGCAGCGTCTCCTTCAGGATGGCTTCCAGATACGGCAGGTTCTTCAAGTCTGATTCTGATGCCAGCCTCTCTCCCCCAACTTGTGTGTCGATTTCATCTACGGCCCTCTTTAGGACTTCGCGATTGTTCACCAGTAAAGACAGAGCCCAATTGAGCGTCCCTGTCGTTGTGTCCGTTGCCGCTAAAATTATTGCCTGCAAATTTCCCATGCCACCTTTTAAAACTGGCCTTGGTGAAAACCAGGCATCCACACAAATTAAATTATTCTGATGCCATCTATGTTTGCTTCTGCGTAATGATAAACACACGGACACGCGCACGCACCCAGCTCGCAGCATGTATCTAATTAATTAATATCTTTATCTTTTTTTGGGCGGAAAATAATATCTTTATCTTATTCTTAATAAGGATAGGTAGATATATATAATTCTAAATTTCATTAATGAATTTTCGCTTATGACAATAATATCTCTTTTTTTAAAAAAATAAAATAGAATATCATGAATGTATATGATGCGGACAAAACAAATAAAAAGCACAGAAGCATGAATTAGGATCTGAAAAACTTGTGTGGATGACGACTTTAAAATCCCAAAAAATAAACATTGAACATCGATAAAAAGAAAGAGGATTAGGACATATGTGAGAGACCGACCAGGCTTGTGGCCTTGATTAGAGTGATAGAGTCGCGGCCATCAATCGTTTCAGCTTCACCAGCAATGGAAAGAAGCACATCCATGAAGTCGTCGTGCTTAGGCTGGGCTTGCCCTGAACCGGAGCCCCTTTTGCGTGTGTGTTCATCCAACCAAAACTGAATAAATTGTTCTAATTCGTTTGCCGTCTTCTTCATGGCCTTTTCTTGGCCGCCCAAATCCAGCCACCTCATATACGGCAACGCATCTGATATCACGAATGCTCCGCTCAGGTCGAAGAAATCCCTCAATGTTTTCCGAATCCTTTCATTCCCTTCGGTCTCAAGAAATCGTTTTCCGACGACCATTCTATACACAACATTTAAGATTATGTCTCCGAACCATTTCTTCATCTCGCATGACAGAGGCACCGCTTCTAGATTCTGATCGCTGCTGTTGTTGAACTCTGCCCAACGATCGTAGGTTTCCTTCATGGATGACTTAACCTCGGACTCTCTCACGTGTCTGAGCATCTCGAGGCGATGGTTGGAGAGGACCTCCAGCGTGGCAATCTTGCGCACCTGACGCCAATAATCTCCGTAGGGACTGAAGCCGATCATGCTGAAGTTATAGGCCATGACTTCGGCAGCCAAGAATTTGGGACGGCTAGCAAAGGCTCTATCGTTTACAGTGAAAAGTTCCTTGGCAATCTCCCAACTGCTCACAATCAAGGTTGGGTGAACACCAAGCCTTACGGTGAAGATTGGTCCGTATTTGTCGACCATGTTGCCCAAGGTGATGTGCGGTGGGTCTTTCCCGCCTAAAAGGTGGAGGTGCCCAATCACAGGCCACGCACCGCCGGCTTCCGGTGGTGGTTTTCTAGCCGTACCGTTGTTTCTACGATGGCTTCTTGATATGGAGAAAAGAAGGTAGAGAAAGAGCAACAATCCAAAGAAGGTAAAGGGAGTGACTGATTGCTTGGAGATTGTCAGGTCCATGGTCGTGGGTATAATCTGGGATCTGGTGCTGTGTATGGGTATGTTGTAAATGTTGAATGAAGCAGATGGAGAACAGGGCGGCTACTGATATGCTGATTGTTGATAAAACTGAAGATAAAAAATGAAAATAAAAAGAGAGAGTTGGTCCGCCGTATTTGGTTGTCGAATTCCATTTTCGTCCCGCAACTCGGCGCAGGTTTGGGTAAAAGCCGGAGGTCTTAAGCGTGCAGAACCGGAGCCACGAGGGAGAATATGGGGCCCACTTCGTTACTGGCTGGCATGTCTTACGTATGGTGTTCCGTGAGTGTTCTTTTTTTCCTTTTGTTAATTCATAGTCAAGGAAGTGTTTGGATTACTAAAAAAAGTGTTTTTCAAAAACACTTCTCTATAATATTAAATTTTCATATATTTATTTGTATATTGTATAAATATTTTTAAAATTGTGATTTTGTTTCTGCCTAAATACTCTTAAGATAAAAATGATCTTGATAAAAAAAAGGATAATTGAGCTCAAGGATACATTGCTTGAAATAATTATAAATATTATCTTTAGTTTTTAATATAAAAGCTAGATCACTAATTTAAATATTTTATAAAAATTTGTTAGGTTGGTTGTTTATAATAAATAGATGTTATTTTTCTCAAAATACCCTTGTTGATAATGTATATTAATTAAAACTACTATTTGATAGAACAGTTAACATGTGTAATTATTACGATGACTACTTTAAAAAAATAAATAAATATGAGAGATAAAATAAATTATGATCTTATATTTAAGATCAAATTGAAAGTTAAACTAAGACTTATATTAAGAAACAGAGGTAATATATTACATCTTATATTTAAAAACAAATCAAAAATTAAATTAGGTCTTGTATTAAATAACGGAGGTAGTATATCATAATATATTTTTTTTCACATGTTATATCTCACACGCATATTATTTTTTTGGAAAAAAAATTAATTTATAGAACCTATCCTAACTTCTCTAATCTGAATTTAATATTTAAATTAACTTTGAGTCGTTGTTTGTACAATGAACTTACTATTACTTGTAGAAAAAAAGCCTAATTAGTGTCCGATTGGAATTTGTCAGCCGCAATAGTGTGTCACACCGCACGCCATCTCCCGCATCTTCCGTCGTTTTCATGTGTTTGTTGGCACCCCTAATATCCTTACAACGAATTCAATTCAATATTTTGGGTGGTGATAAACATTAGGACGCGACCATAATCTAAAACCATATATTTCAGGTAAAAAATTGATGATCTTCAGGCCCAAGAAAAGGGTAAAAAGATGATGGTCCATGTATAGAAGTCCTATTTACTTATATTTTCCAAAACAAAATTCTCTTATACAAACTTCCAAATCATTCACTCCTCTCAATCAACCATCAGCATTACATATAAAATTTATGTTGTAAATATCAATTAATTATTGTGCAGGGAGACAATTAGACTTAGATTCTTCAATTAAACTAATAACAAGAATGTGATTTATTCATAACAATAATAATGAAACTTGGCAAAAGAATATGAGAAAATTCCAAAAAAATGAGTCAACATTCTAAATAAAAAATTATTACAAAAACATATTGTCATTTACTTTTCAAATGTAGTCATGTTCGTAACGAATATAATAACCAATACTTATATGAAATTTTAAAATTTGACGGTTATTTTTTAGGGATTTTCTCAAAGAATATATACAATAGGCCAAAAATAATGAGTCACGAAAAGCTTCCACTCATTAATTAGATATTTATTCAAACTTAAAAACAGGTCCATATAATAAAAGCCAAAGCTAGTTGGTTCATATATTACTCTTCCGGTTCTTAATATAGGACCCAATTGTTGAGTTGGTTTTGGTCCTAAATATAAAATCTATTTCTTATATTTATCAATTTTCTCTAAATTACCCCTATGGATACTCCCTCAACCATAATCAAGTAGAAGAGAAAGAAGAGGTATTAAGAAAGATGATTATGGTATTTTACGAAAAATGTGTCACATTTCTTATAATTAACTAACTTATCTAACTTTCTTAATCTAATCAAATTAGTTAAATTAATCTTATATTAAGGACCGGAGGAGTATTATTTTTTTCTCCGTCAGCCATACAGGTGAGGGGATGAGAGACGAGGAGCAAGACGAACTTGGGACGGCTAGCAAAAACTCTGTCGTTCGCGGTGAAGCATTCCTTGGCAATCTCCCAACTGCTCCCAATCAGAGTTGGGTGAACCCCCAGCCTCATGGTGAAGATTGGTCCATATTTGTCGGCCATCTTGCCTAAGCTTATGTGCGGTGGCTCTGGCCCCGCCTAAGAGGTGGAGATGCCCTATCACTGGCCACGCGCCGCCTGCTTTCGGTGGCGGTTCTCTACCCGTAGAAAATAATCATCAAATAAAAAACAGTAAATAATAAAATTAAAAATAAAAGTGACATTTTTCCATGGTATTTAAATCAAATCAAACTAGCCGGTTCAAACTAGAAACCAACAAACCACCATTTCAGACTAGAAATCAGGAAACCGCTGTTTGTCCTGTCTGATTTTTTTTCCAAAATCAAAGAAAATTAGTCCAAAACAAGCCGTCTTGGATCAGTGTGACTCAAACAGAATCAGGGTAACCCCTGGATTAGCGGGTTATTTTATTTGTCTCCCCCAAACTGTGACATCACTCCATTACCAGAAGAAAAAGACGAAAGCTTACAGAAAACCGAGTGAGAGAGAGAGAGAGAGGCATGTGCGAGCGAAGAACAAACTGGAAGGAAAAAATGAAAAATTATTTAGAAAGAGAAGGAGAACGATGAGAGAAAGAGAGAGAAAATGAGAAACCAACCAAGTCTGCGCAGAAGATGAAAAAAGACAAGGAGAGGAGAAATAGAAACGGAAGAAAATAGGTAAAGAAAGAGGGCTTGTATGTGGGAGCTGGTTGAACCTAATATTATCAATGTCAAATCTGTTCCTACACTGAGAAAAGACAAAGTTGAAAAGCTGCATAGAGAGATTGAATGCATACAAAATTAAATTTTCAATCCTGATTTTCCGTTTAGTTTAATTGCTTAGTTGATAATAAATTAATTATATTGAATGCATAGGTATAATAATACGTCTCAAGTAAAAAAAAAAAAAGGTATAATAATAATATTCTTCATGTCCTAAATATAAGACTCTTTTTATAGTATGTATAGATGTGTTATATTTAGGACTGGAGGAGTATATGTTTAAGAGATACCATGTAGTCCTTACTCTGACCCAAAAAATTCTCTATATTCCAATTTTTTAACAGTTTATTTTTAAACAAAATAAAGTTTATGTATATTATAAATTATTTAAAATCAAAAGATTTTAAGGATGTACATTTTTATTAATAAAAAAGTTAAAATTTGTTAATTTTAGTACTTTTTTTATTATTTAAAATTGTTTATATTATGATTATGCTCTTATATTACTTCTCCGAGCTTATATTAGGATTGAAAGAATATTATTTTATCTAAAATATTTACTATACAACTAAAACTTACATATTTTAGTTATGATTTATCTGATCTTATTTTGACTTCAATCTAACGTACTGATGTTTAACTTATCATCTCTGCCGGTTTATTTTATATATATATATATATATACTCTCCTCCGTCCAATTATAAAACCCAATTGCTTATTTGAGGAGATTAAGGAAGTAAGTTAAGTTGGTTATTTATAATAAATAAGTGTTGTTTCTTCCTAAATATCCTTGCTAATTAAGTATATTGGCTAAAATTATCATTATTAGAAGGATTATTTTGAAAAAAAATACTATAATATAAAATGGATTGGGTCTTATATTATGAGTCAAATTGGGTCTATAATAAGGATTTGGAGGAGTTATATTAACGGTTGTGTATGGAATTTGTTGACAGGGAATCAGAATTTGGCCGTATCCTCGTATGGTCAGCACAGAATTCCGCCAATGCGCCTTTCGGCGCAGGGCACCTTATGCACAAATCATCCACATGCACGTGTCCTCTTCGAAGCCGCATGGCCCTGATTTCTTGGCAATTATCTTATTCATAAGTCGCGTGATCATTATCACAGTACAATAGTACATAAATAAATTAATGATAAAAAAGTATGATTATTAAATTATATGTAATTGATGATCTCAGTGACAAACATGTGACCATTGGGCATTTATCTATAAAAGACGATGTAACTAGCTTTGCATTTTATGGGAAAAATTACTATCAAACTGTCAAATATCGGATACTCATATATCATGACATTATGATCATACGAAAGAAACAAAAGTTATAAAAGCCTCATATTGACTTGTTCTGCTCTTGGCTTCGCTAGACTACATATCCTATATTACATGCTAGTTTGGTTATATGTGTGAAGAGAAAAGACGAGAGGTTTTATTTATTAATAGTGCATGTCTCAAGTATACCGATATATGCAGCTAACATGCAGGTGCTATCATTATTGCTTGATCCTCCCTTAATGTCTGGTTTTAATCCGTAGAGATGAGGAGGGAGACGTGGGGTAAGAAGCACATCAAGTGGTGAGGCTTTCATGCTGGTGAGCCCAACTTGTTTCTCGCATGTCCACTGGTTGGTTATCAGGGCTTGCAATATCAAAGCCATGCAACAGATTAGCAAGCGTGAGTTGCATCATTAGGAGAGCAAATGAGATTCCAGGACAAATTCTTCTGCCAGCTCCAAAGGGAATGAACTCGAAATTCTGGCCTCTTAAGCCTAAATCCTTGTGGGTACTGAGGAATCTCTCTGGCCGAAACTCCAGTGATCTTCAAATACTCGTGGGTCTCGATGGAGTTTTGAAAGGTTGGTCAAAAGACGCGTGCCAGAGGGTACGTGATAGCCAGCCACAGCACAATCTTGCACAGATTCGTGCACCACACTTAGTGGCGTGGCGGCTGGGTACAGACGCAATGGTTTCCTTGATGATTGCTTGAAGATAAGGCAGGTTCTTGAGGTCAGATTCCACCACAATCTTTCTCTCCCAACCTGCGTGTCTAATTCATGCACTGCCTTCTTTAGGACTTGAGAATTGTTTAGAAGTAAAGATAGAGCCCAAGTTAGTATCACTGCTGTTGTGTCTGTCGCAGCCAAAATCAGGGCCTGCAAGTTTCCCATTCAACTTTCAATTTGGCAAAGATTATCCCAAGTGAATGGAAACCAGGCAGCGTAAGAGCACACATATAGAAGTATTTCTTTCGTTGAAGCTGGCCTTCGAAATTTGCAATTCATAATTGAATGCTGCTATTTGACATATCAAGTTTTTTTTTTGGAAAAACAACTTGCCATCCTTATATTTTTCTTCAATTTTGAATTAGATCCTTGTATTTTTTTTTTCTTTTTATCCCATCCTTACTATTTGCTCCGTTAGTGGTACGAGTCCTTCTGTTTGTGATACTTTGGATCTGCCGTTAGTTTAAACTTGATTGGAGTGACATGGCAATTTTAATTTTTTTTGAGTGAGCAACCATCTTCCTATCTCAGCCTCCGTCGATCTCTCTCCTCCTCCGCTCACTTCCCTCCAACCAACACTATCATCTCTCTTTCTCTCATGGTTTGTGTTCTCTCTCCCACCATCATAGTTTTTTATCTCCTCTTCAAGAAGCTTCACAGTGTTTCAGATGATGGGGGGATAAGTATGAACCCTCTAGTCGAAACTCCATTTCTAGTGGCTCATAGTCTAGTGGCGATGATAATTCCCTTGCAACAAAGAGCATTGACGAGGTGGAACCACGTGAATTTGGTAGAAGATTGATTCAACAGCAGTCCTCTTGAAATGATACTCTTATTTGGATTCGAAGGAAACTTGGTGTCGGAGAGAATGGTGATTTAGTAGCGACGTGACGCCGTGTGCTGTAGCACCAAAGGGAAGCGGCGGTAGTTTGTGGAGGAAAAGCCATCACCTTTCTGATCGTTTGGAATGCCAGAACGCTCTCATTTAGATACAGCAAGGGATGCAGTTTGTTAATCACTTGCAGGCGAGCATTCTTCGCTTTGTCAAAATCAAGCAGGGGTCATAAGATGGAGGAGGAGGAAGCTCATCTCTATGAGCCGGCTGAGGTGCGGCGACCGGGAAGTATTGCCGTCACTGAGGGGATAAAGAAGGAAAAGGCAGAAGCTCAAGAGAGATAAAAAATTATGATAGTGGGAGAGAGAACACAACCGATGAGAGAGAGATGATGGTGTTGGCTGAGAGGAAGTGAGTAGAAGAGGAGAGAGATCGAGAGAGAGGCTAAGATGGAAAGATGGTTGCTCACTCAAAAAAAAAAAAAGCCACTTTACTTCCAGTCAGTGAATCTAACGGCAAATGCAAAGTCTCACATATAGAAGGACTCAGACCACTAACGGAACAAACATAGGATGGGATAAAAAAAAAGTGCAAGGATCTAATTCAAAATTAGGTACATTATAAGCACTAGCAATTAGTTTTTTCCAAAAGAAAAAATTGTAAGGATCTAATTTAAAATTAAGTAACATTATAAGGACTAGCAAATTAGTTTTTTTTTTTTTTTACCAGCAACATATCAAGTATTTTGGATGGACCCCAAGTGAAGAAAAATAAAATAATATAATTCAGTTAATTACATGCACGGACACGGATCCCCTAAGTTAACTAATTTTTTTGTCTGTATTGATAATTGATTTATAAGTTAACACTATTTGACTAATTTGAGTAGATTAAATAATTTGTTAAATTAGTTACTTATAATAAATATATGTTGTCTTTACACAAAAAAATATGTGTTGTCTTTATTAAAAATACTATTTGATAAAATATGTAATATATACAATTACTATAGAGACTATTTTAAAAAATAGATAAATATAAAAAATAAA
>NW_021637938.1:0-23453 GCF_004799145.2 Neltuma alba | reverse complement strand
CTGTTTGGTTTGAGGGGAGGGAAGGGGAGGGGGGGAGGGAGGGGTAGGGGAGGGGAGGGGAGTTTTATCCTCACCTTGTTTGGTTTGATTAAAAGGAGGGAGGGAGGATATTTAATGATCCCTTGTTTGGTTCAAGGAGGGGAGGGGAGGGATAGTAATAATCAATTACCATTTTACCCTTACATATTAGTTTATGTTTTTTATTGATATATTTATAAATTAATTTACATCTTAATTTAATTATATAATTTAATAAAAATTCAGTCTTATCATGTTAATATGTGTATTAAAAAATTGGTATAGTAATTTTTTATTCTAATTAATATAATAATATATTTAAAATAATCAAATTAACAATTTTATATGCTCTAAGAAAAATGAAATTTTTTTCTTTAGGCTATCTTTTTTTCCAGCTTTAAAATATATTTAATAAATAATATATTATAAAAAACAATTAATTTTATATATTATATTTTTATTTAAATAATTTTTTATTTTTAAATAATTTTTATAATATATTTTTAATATAATAATGTATATATTTTTTATTTTTTACTTAGGATAATATATTTTTTATTTGAAATAAATATTATAATAATATATTTATGGGTAGGAGTGGAATATTAAAAAACCATAAGGGCATAATGGTCCAAAATTTGGCTCCCCTCCAAAACCCCCAATTTGGAGGGGAGCCAAAATGGGGGAGGGGAGGGGAGGGGAGGGGACATTTTAGCTCCCCTCCCCTCCAAAATTTTTAACCAAATGAGGGAGGGGCTCATTTTCCCTCCCCTCCCCTCCCCTCCCCTCCAACCAAACACACCCTTAAGATCAGGGTGGGAGCTGCGGACGAGTCATGCCTTTAGGGAGGGTAATGCAGTAGCTGATTGGTTAGCCAAATGGAGCTTCCTTCGATCCAATGAAATACAGATGTTATGGGAACCACCTGTTGGGGTCCGATGCTGTTTGGATAGAGATGTCTTGGGTTGCACTAAACCCAGAATCCTTTTGCGTTAGTTTTATTTTGGGCTGTTAGCCCCCTCTTGTAAAAAAAAAAAATAAAACTAAAAAATGAAAAAAAAAAAAAAAAAAACTTGCGATTGAGCAGCCTGAAATAACCTGCAATCATGACACTACGGCATCTCTGTGTTGAAGATGCAATAGCTAATCCTTGCCCTGACAATACTACCTCTAGTTTCTTCTCTAACCATCTTATCCCTCCAAATAATATTCTTCTGCGCAACCTAATTTTTAATGAAGTTAATATAAATTCGAATTGAATACAATATGAATTTGGTTTAATACAATTTAATAAACATGAATGTAAACTATAAAATTTCTATTAAATTTTTATTTTTATAAAAATTCAAATAAATGCTTTTATGACATAAATTAATTCATAAAATGAATTTTCGTTAATTGAGTTAATTAATCTGGTTATTTGAGTAATTAACTTCGACTTATTCCTAATTCCCCGCTTAAAATTAAAATTAATTATAACCCGACAAAACACAATATAGTAGCTAGTAGTGGCGGAAGGACTTTTCTATGCCTGCGAACAAGCATTCTACACTCCGTTGGACGCCGTCTAACGTTGTCCGCTTCGAACCCTAGGGGTTTGTCTACTCCCAAAATCCTGTGGGATTGGCTTTGAGTCTGGTTGAATTTGTTCCCGCGTCATCTGTTATCTGCGTAGTTGTTCCCCGCTGAGTGTAATATGGTAGGAATTCGTTATTTTCATTCGCATTTGTTCATTTTAAACTGTCCCTGATACTGGGCGGGCAATGGGTTTGATGCCTAAGCAACCTGTGTTTTGCCTAAAATTGCCATGGGATGTCAATCAAAGTAACAAAACTTCTGACGCTTGCAACTTTGATGGTCCTTGGCTATTCAAGTCAATCCAAAATCTTGGATCAATTGCTTTCAAGTTTGCCAATTCACTTGCAAAATCTCCAAGTTCTCCGATGATTTCTCTCAATCCCTTGCAATTGGATGAGAAAACCAAGGGGAGGCAGAAAATGACTCCAATTGAGCAAGGGGAGGCAGAGCAGAGAGCTTTTGCCTCTGCTCTAGCCAGTGGGAAGGAGGCTACAGTGATTGAGTTCTACTCTCCCAAATGCAGGCTTTGCAATTCTTTGCTTAAATTTGTTTCTGAGGTAGAGACACGGAATTCTGATTGGCTCAATATTGTCATGGCTGATGCTGAGAATGAGAAATGGCTACCTGAGGTATCTTATTTTCCGTAGAGTATATTGATGAAAAATTTTGTTGCTTTGGTTCTCCAACCTCTGTCAGATGCATGAAGTTTGTTTTAAATGTTTTGATTCTCTGTCACCCAAGATGAAGTTGTCCTTGGCCTTAATCTTTCATTGCATATCTTCTTACAAATATCATCAATTCACCACTATAGTTGGTATTCATTTTAACTGAATCCCAATTCCTTTCCTTGCTTTCCATCAAGATTATTGCAACATCTTCACTTCATGCCTCTTGAAAACTAGTGATTCTAACTTTTCTGCTGCAAAACTCATGAGATGGTTTCCGGAGTCTTTCAAGCGAAGATCCAATCATATGCCCTAGTATATTACACTTCAATTTAAAGCTCAAGCCATTAGATTTTAGGCCTCTTGTCAGATAATTGTCCGTTTATTTATTGTGTCCTTTTAGACATGAAAGTCTTCAATTTTAGTGTCTTCATATGTAGAGCTTGACTGATAATGATGCTTGTAAAACACTATATGGTTTTTTATTGAATCCAGTAAATATTGTATATTATGAGATGCAGCTTACAAGGTCCTTTCCTTTTGTCCATGGAATAATCTGTTTGGTTTTGGAGTGCTAGGGAATTACGAAGTATGTTTTCCCATATTGAAAGAACATCTTTGAAGGGTTTTTGCAGAGTAAGCAGGCTAAACTTATTAGTGATATGGTTTTGTGGGGTTTTTTTTTTTTTTTTTTGGGGAGTGGCAATGGCGTACTTTGTGAATAATTGATTGTTATGGTTTTCATGCTAGTCATTTGCCCCTTGGAAGGAGAAGCTTGTTTAACATGGCTTCTTCATGCTGACTTGTATTGAAATTGTATTATTGCAGCTCCTTAATTACGATGTGAGGTATGTTCCATGCTTTGTGCTTCTTGACAAAAAAGGAAGGGCCCTTGCAAAAACAGGTGTTCCACACAGTCGTTTACATGTAATATCAGGTCTATCCCATCTTCTCAAAATGAAGCGTCCTCTTCAACAAAATCAAGGATCAAGGCAGATTGATGCATGATTATAAGACAGCACATACTATTATTTGTATCTGCTGTATTGTTACTTTGTTAATGCCCCGAATACCTTTTTTGAAACGATTCTCTGAGTGTCTGATAATATTAGAATAATGTATTTGGTTAGTTATACTAATTGTAAGTGTTTGATATTATTGTCAGTAGCTTAAATTATCTTGATCAAAACAACATCAAATAATGGAATCTTGATGTGAGTTTTCGCAGGTTTGGAGCATCCCAACATCACTTAAAAAAATGTTGTTATTATGTAAGTTGAGACAAAATTCTCTTACATATTTACTTTATATATATATACACACACCTTAAAATCACTTTTAAAATCATAATTTGTTTTCCATCTATACACTTATTTTGTAAAGATAGGAATGAGTTTCCCTTAATTTATGAGAAGTTTGATTTTATTATATGGAAATTTTGAGAAAACCATTTGAAATCTTTGTTATGAAACTATGTCTGAAACATTATATTACCTTTAGGTTTGGATATAAGATTTTATTTTAGAGTGGAAATTATATTACCAATTATTTTCTTTTAATGAAAAACAATTAAAATGCATAAATAATAAAAATAAAACAATACAAGAGTATAACTAGATACAAGTTAAAAAAAGGACAAGAGGTAAAAAATAAAATTAACCGAGGAAAAAGCAAAAAAGAAAGTAAATTAATAATATCTTTATGAATAACATCAGAAGAGTTCACAATAGCTCTTTTTGCAGGTAAGTATTTCTTGTTAATGCAAAATACTTGTAGTTTTTTTTGACTATCCGCTGAGAGTGAAGGTGACTTGCAAACTTGCAAATCCAGATAAGGTTAGCATGAAAACATGAAATGTTAAAGTGATGATTTTGTCAAGGAGTTTTTTTTCACAGGAAATGTTGAATAGGTTGGCCCTGATAGCAAATCCATGATTTGCAATTGTATGTTATATTTAGGATCGGAGAAATAGTATGTAGCTTTGGTCCAAACCAAAAACAGACATTATATGCAGCCTTTTATGCTGGTGAGGACACGGATGCCATTACTTGTGCTGTGTTAACATTTTTGGCTGTGGACATCCTAAATTATATTTCCAAGGAACAATGATTCAAATAATCTTAGTACTTACATATGGTCTGGCAGCTTTATAAATTATAACAGGACGCGCAGTTGAGTCAGTTGTGAGATCATTGGTGGCGGATAACCTATATCTTTTTATATTATTATTTTTTATGGAATAATCTATGTTTTATTTTATTTTACAATATAAAAGCAAAGCAAAGGTCTGACAGCTAGGTAACCTTATTCTAGATAAAACCAATGCCGAATTGCTTCGATACTGATGGAATCCATAATAGGATGACATGTTGAGAGACCACAAAAAAGTGCTAGGGCGCAGATCAAGTGCCAGAAGAGCTTCTGACTCAAGTCAATGACAGACGATCTGGTCAGAATAGGAAGACTGCCCACCTTTGCATGCCTTCATGTAGACAACCGGGTCTATAGGATTATTAGGTAAGTGGTGGCTCTAACATGACTTTTTGTGTCATTTTACGTCTGATGAGCATGTCGGACGTGCCAGCCAGCATAAATGTTGGCCTCCTTAAATACCTTAATATCGTCAAATGTGGGACATTGCATCATAATATCAACTTTTCCCAAATACTCATAATCTCGGTGCGAGGATAAAAATACACTTTCTTCATGAAATTGCATCTAGATAAACATTTTCATAAATGAAATGCCCCGGGATTGTCATAAGACTTTTGGAATTCACTTCCATCTAATTTCATGATCACCCAAATTTTAAAAATAAAAACTCATAGGCAGGGCAGTTGAAGTAGTAAGTTGTAACAGGATTGGACGTTGACAAATCTGTAGGTTCGAGTGTCAGTTGGGACTAGTGCTTGTGGATGTGTTATCTAAGACTCTTGTGGAAATTGGACAAAAGGATTCCCCAAACATTTGGGTTATCATTCGAGTACTTCAGCTGAGCTTTTGGACATGCTAGAAGGCCTCATCCTCTGCGGGGAAGGAAATCGCGTGCATGTTAATTTTTACATTTTCTCAGAAGGTCTAGAAATCCTCTCATGTGACCAATAATAATTAACAGGATTAGATCTAATGAAAGGAAATAGTTCTCGCAACATCACAAACTAAAATTTAAATCTCCACTATGAGAGGTATTAACATTTAATTAGGCAAAAGTTGCATGAACAAACCTGCAATTAAGAATACCCATGCTTAATTAAAAAAAAAAAGACAAAGGAAAAGGAAATCCTCTCATGCATGACTGGACTGTCTTCATTGACCACGTCCGTTGAGAAAAGCAAATTATTGAATTTATTGGCTCGCTTATCAAGTGGGTCGAGATCTGCGCGGTGTTAACGCGGCCCTATTGTTTCCAAAAATGAAAAAGTATGTGCCTTTAATGTTATATCGCAGATGTGTATTTGTTTCCTCCCAGTAGCAGAGCGTGAATGGTTTTACTATTCACGTGGCTTTCTAATGGTTGCTTGCTCTCAAATCTTTAGGGCTGCTCCATACTGTTACCAGCCGGGATGGGGAATAGGTAGCTTAGAAGGTGTGTGTGTGTAGAGGGAGAGAGAGATGAGAATTTGGAAATTAGCTGCTGATACTATATAACAATACTGGCCATAGATCAAATCAGATATAAAATAAATACCCCATTCACAATACATACCCTGGAGCTCCCTAACCAAAAGCATTGTGATAGATAGACTCTCGTGAAAATGAGAATGACAATGCCTTGTTATTCATCAAGCTACCGATGTTATAAAAAATAAGCCACTCAACTCTAGCAGACAGAGGCGGCTCCTCCGTGAGCAACTTTTATATATATACTAAGCTTGGCACATGCAATCAGGAATAGGGTATGTGTAAATGGACTGTTTTGGCTTTCTCAACCTGAGTTGACCCTGTCTGTTCCAGTGACCGGTGACCACTGCTTGCTGGAACTCCGACCAACTGATGCTTTTATTCAGGAAGAGTTGACCCATCAGTGCCATGTTTGGTCTAATGGTCTTTAAATTCAGATAAGTTCGATGTCCCACCTGTCAACATCACAACATTTATCATCATCAATGTATCGCATTCTGACTTCAACTTCTAAATTAACATAACATCATACCCTCTGCTAAATCATGGCAATAAAGTATATGCTACTTAAAATATGAGAACAGGAGAAACTTCTTATTCTTAATATAGTCTGAAATCCCGTAATGAACGGTGAAATCTGTTTCTACTCCTTATTTGGAAAGTTTTGAATTGAAATTTCTGTAATGTAATTTGAAAAGCATCCAGCACTACTCACCAATGCGTTGTGCATATTTCCTGGGGAAGCAGAAATGAAGATGTCACTGTGCATGCCAACATAGTAATCAACTGCTGCCAATAAAGAAGCCTTTCCCTTAATCTGTGAAAGTTCATCAGCCGAAGCAAGGCTCTTTTTGCTCTCCATCAGAGGAAACAATTGTCTCAAAGTTGAAATCCTTGCTTTCCCACCATAAACCTGGAAAATACAACTTCTGCAATTAACAACTGCGAAAACACAAGTGTCTCATATTAACATTATCAGGTCAATATTGTGCCAAACCAAAGCAAAATAATAGACCTTGTGAGACGCAAGATATAAACGAGTGCTGTTGTCAAACCCCAGAGCTGCTAGCAGTAATCCAATCTCTTCTGGTGTCAATGGACAACGGCCCTGACTCCTCAACTCTTCATCGGTGAACTGTGAATTAAGAACCCTTCCCTGCCAAATCACCTGTCGATACTTAGCAAGAGCCAGTTTTTCAGCTTTGCCTCCACCAAAGTCACAGGCTGAATGCGCTGCCATATCCTACAAGATGCCAAGAGTTTTATCAACGTGAGCCCAAATTGAGAAATAAGGCTCGTAAGAGTTCAGAGAAACTTTGATTCCACAAGTTAAAAAATGGATAGAATGTCAATCAGGATATTGCATTCAAATGGAAGGAAAAGTTATGATTTACCAAGTAGTAAAAATCACCTGATAGGAATGCTAGCCGATGCTTTTGTTTCATTAATTTGTTGCTTCATCATTAAGGAAAGATTGTCTAACACTTGTTTATGCATGCAAAATCAAACCACCCCTCTTGTTATTTGAAATATGTAAGTGAAAGACTGAAAGCAGGCATATTTACATAATTTTTTAGGCTGAAACTCTTGTTACGACTATTCATTTACTTCTTGCAATATTCACCTTTTTTAAGAAGTAAAATGCAACCCAACCACACGAGGAATGTTCGGTATGTTGCCCCACCAAAATAAAGGAAACAAGCAAGGGTAATATTTAAACCTCATGTTTGATATATGATATTCAGCAAATAGATTAAAGCAAAACCTTATCAAAGCGTAGGTGAAGCACAACAAATTTCCCTGCCCTTCTCTTATAGTATGCATCAGTGGCCATTTGGAGATGGTTGGTGCCCATTTCTCCAGCAGAGCCTTGAGGATAGCGAAGGCGGCTGATAACAGCATCTCCAAGTATTCTGATGTGAGGAACAAAACGTAATGCTTGGAAGTTAACTTTACAGCGAAGCCGTTGAATTTCCATAGGCAAGCTATCAAATGTCAGACGGTGAGAAAATGGTGCAATTGCAGCAATACCATGACTGCACCAAATAAAAGATTTCAGAATATCAAAAGATCAGTATTGTAGAATAATGATGAGCAGAAGACTTTGGGAAGTAGCAACCTGTAATTAGGCTAGGAACTAAGCCATGTATCACGCACATAATCATGGGGTTTACAAAGTATAATCAGACCCAAATAAGCTGCTTTTAACACATACCCTCCAAGCAGAGCATAGATGTTAATCATGTCCAACTACTTGCCCTCAATTTTGATGTTGCGCTACATCTCATACATATCACTTCTTATTTGTCGCAAATTTTAGGTTCTTAAAATGAATAATTAAAAAAGAAGAAGAAGAAGAAGAAGAAGTTCTGCAAGCAGCTCAATTGTATCAAAGAAAAGAGAGAGCCATGATTTGGAGATGAGTTTGGCTACATTAGAGAACATTGATGTGAGTTGTTTATATCTCAGCATCTGAGCCATAATTACTAAACTCTGAAAGCACATATCCTATCTTTAACTACTTATTTGAAGTCAAAACAAAGTGATGATAACTACTGAGCACTGAAGGCTTGCGCAATGTGTACTCGGAGAATAATCAAGTACAGATTTTCATAACAGATTTCCGCAAAGATTCTCAGATTGATTATTTTACAGTGCAAATGCCAAAATGGTTGTGACCATGTATAAACATTTTGTGCTTAACCATACACAACCCTGAAAACAGCTCATTGATTAGCAAATATAAAGTGACAGGTTCAGGTAACTACCAACCTCTGTAGAACAGGCAAAACATTTTCCAGATACCAGTTGGCAGGGGCGGGACCCAGAAACAACTCATTCATTGGCAAATATAAAGTGACAGGTTCAGGTAACTACCAACCTCCGTAGAACAGGCAAAACATTTTTCAGATACCAGTTGGCAGAAGCATGAACAGGTGCTTCCTTGATTCTGGTATCTCGGGTAGTGGCCGCGTAGTACTCTCTTGTGCTCCACAAGAATTCGTCGGGTAACTCTTTAACTATAGAAACATCATCCTTTAATACATTAATGAAGTGATCCGCATCAAATATATCCATGAAGGTGCTGTAGAGAAGACATCAGAATATACATCATGCACAATCCAACGGATAAATCTAAAGCAGTGGAGAAAATGTGGAAGGATGACTTCTGCAAGTACCTTGAATCTCGCCAAACAGGATTAACTTCAAGGTATGGAATAACAAGAGTTGCATTTAGAATCTTTGCAACAACAACTGCATCACATATCTTCAAAGATGCAAAAGTACAAATCAAACATTTTTATACATCCATAAATAACGACAATTTTGATCTTAGTAGTGTGCTTTAAATACCTACCCCCATCCTTTGCTGGTTCAACCCACCATCAAGAAATACCTGGATGTATCCCTCGGACTTCTCTGGCAATGCTGCTCAGATTTCAAGATAACATGAACCGGTCATTACTTAGTAACAAAGTGTTCTGAGCTTTCTTAAGGGGAAAAAATCATAAGACTGCCTATCAGTAATTTGACTTACATGGTTCACTTCCACATTCAACACAAGGTCTCCAACCTTGGTTTTCTAGAGGAGCCCACAGATCAGAAAGCTGGCGTGTTGACTACACAAGCAGAGAAAAGAATGTCAATATATAATATAATAATGTCTAAAGTGAAGGATTTAGCAGAGTCCAGCAAATCATTCGAAAATTTATTGGCGACTGAATCAACTCTTACAACTTCACGTTCTAAAGCACTCTTGAGTAGACGCATGTGCCTGGGTTTTACGGCCCTCTGTTCCTGCATAAAGGATGTTGCAAGTTTTAAGATACTGCCGTACTGGAGACAAAACGACCAATTTCACTTTCAGGCAAAATAATAGCTAATTTTCTGGAGAATATCACAGCACTGATATGAAGGTCATTCTAGTGATATAAAAATTCACCAGATAATAGAAATCTATTTGGTTAATCAAACTGTGATCCAAAATATTATCCAGCCATCCATTCTTAGATAAGTTTAATCAACCTTGTACGTCAACAGAATTAAATTAACGAATTTTAAAATATACTTAGGTTTCCTGCTTTCTTGCTAGTCATAATTTCACCATAACTGCAAATTCTAAACGTCAGAAACTTTCTTTCGCTCGTTTCTTATTCATTTTATTTCACTAAATAAATCTGAAACTACGAGTTCTCACATGAATGGTGATCAAACTTCATCTTTGTTATCAACATCCACAGACAGCAAGAAACAAAAGAAAACAAAATTTCAGAGTTCACAAGAAAACTACATACGGCCGGGCTTCAGTTACCTCCCCCCCCCAAAAAAAAGAAGAAGAAGAAGAAGCAGGGAAATACATTAAAACTGCAGAACAAGACAGACAGAAAAATTAAAGCTTCCGGGAGAGTTGGAAGAAATGCTTAATCTACATCAAAAAATAGAGATGGGAAAATATTTTTGGAGGAGTAAATCAAGCTAAGGAGACGACGAAACCGAAACGATCATCTATAACGTACCAGGTACATTGAAGGAGAGGCATGGCTCAACTGAGTGAATGAACTCGAAAAGAACACTATGAAGAAGAGCAAGGAAAAGCAAGATAATGCGCCATGTCCCTGAGGAAGCCAGTGATTATTCTGGTTCTTGAGCTCCATTGTTGCCAGCAGAGCTCGACCTCGGATCCGCAGAGTGACTGATGCTTTAATGCTACTCCAACAGTTACAAGGTAGTGAGTTGTGAATTAAAGGAGGGAAAGGATATTAAACAGCACATTATCGTGTAATAAATTAATAATGAATGATCCTACTTTCCATGTTTCGGGGACTGTGAAATGAATGTGTGGGAGAAAGAGCGGAAGGAAATTAAACAAGGCGACAAGCCAAGAAAGGAAGAGAAAGAGACGAGTAAAAGCAGCTCACATGGAGACCAGGCCACCCCACCGAATCGAGTAACGAAGGAAGCGTCTTTATCAAAGGGACCCGGATAGATGAAAAGTACAAGAATGGTATTTTTTTCACGTCAGAGAAACGCGGAGAAAGTAGCAAACTCACAGGCTTGAAGGTATGCCGTGTGCTAGAGCCAGTGGCAGTCAAGGGAAATAAGAAGCTCACGGGCCTTTCAATGAAGGCTTTTTTTGCTTTCAGCAGATCACCGACACTGTAGACTGACTCGGAGCACATGAGAGGAAAACTTGTGCAAAAATCAAACATATTACATATGGATAACAGTGTGTGCGTATTGAAAAAATTGCATTGAAGTCTCGCCCGAGATAGTTACATATAAAAATATTTTTAGATCATCAAATTAATATGAAATGTCAAGGGACCTCGTTATAAAAGATTTTACTTGATCAATTATTAAATTACTTTTTTTTTTTAAATATACATTGACAACAAAAAAAATAGTAGTTAACAATTTAAGGTATAGTTATTACTAACTATCATTATAAGTATTAACAAACTACGAATTATATCTTTGTTATGCGCTAAGAAAATATGTTGTTAATATATGTTATAATAATTGCTAATCGTTACACTTTAAACTGGTAATAGCTATCCTTTCAATTGTCAATACATATTTAAAAAAAAAAAAGATATGGTCAGTTTAGTAATTGAATAAGTAAAATTTTGTTGTAACGAGGTCTCTTGAGATTTTAGATTAATTTAATGATTTCAAAAAAAAAAATTTATATTTATTTCTATGAGAGCTCAATACTATTTTCCCATATATATTTTCCAGAGCACAGAGATATACACACGCTTCTTCTTTTTTTTTGGTTGCCAACCACACGTACACACATATATTCTTATTATCTTGCTATGGGTTGAAAAATGATAGATAATCTTGAAATCAAATCGAGTGGAGAGGAGAGGTTACTTAACAATATCAATAATAAGAATTTGTCATTTCACAAAAAAAAAAATTGTCATATGAACAAATAATATATATAAAAAATTATTTATATTAATTTCATTGAAAACAAACACTCATAGAAAAATCTTACCGCAACTTATGACTTGCTAAAACAATGAATGCTGTTTTTGGGAAAAAAAAATCAAATGCATAAAATTCAGAAGACTATTTACAGCATGTATTAAAGAATGAAACAAAACCTTTCGTAACACGTAAATGTTTGGATTTCTCCCAATGTACATGTGATGGCAGTTCGTTGGATCTGAATTCTTAATATTTAATAAAATTAAATAGTTAAATTATCCCATGTACGAGTAAATCACAAAAAATAAAAAATTACATCTTTTTATTTTGTATCATCCTTTTCTAGGGACACACACACACAGTGCATTTGAAATGATCACAATCCATTTATATTCCAAAATAAGTCAATAATTTTTTGTGGGTGATAATTTTGAAAATCATATAAAAATAAAATAATTTCCACTTATAATTGATAGCCGACAAATAAAAGAATCCCACTCATGCGCCCCCCTGCATTTTTTTGTTGGATTCTCCCTAATTGATCAAGGAAGAAAGCAAACCAACTGTGTTTGACATTTGTCTTGTGAGGGAATCACTTTGGAAGCCCTGACCTGTGGCTGGCATGACGTTACCATTATAATTTTATATTTTAATTAATACTTATCCGATTCTAAATATAAGACTCATTTTAATTAATACTCATCAATTAGAAAAGATGTTCAATTGTTCATATTTAATACCTGATAATAGCTTGAGCAATATTACTTCTAATAGAACTGGGTCTAGAGGGAAAAAGGGTAATTTTGTAAAATACTTAACCTTAATCATCTAAAATGTGCGCCATGTCCATGGCTCAATGGCAGGCCAACTGCTATCTTTGGATGAAATTTCATATATGAATTGAGTCTCAACATGTTTATATATGTGAGGATTTAAATTAGTTGTATTTAGAAAAAGGGATAAAATTTAGGTCAAAGTTTTTTTATCTTCATTAAATGAATTTTTTCAATTATAGTTGTTATTTTATAATTACTAGTTGTTAAAATGTGTATGTATATTTAGAAAATTAACCTATGAACATTTATTGAATTTTTGTATTAGCTAATATAATATAAATTGGGATTTGTAAATTTTGAAAGAGACAATTGTTATTTGTTAAAATGTGAATAAACACTTATTAATTCACCTATAAAATACGGATACTTGTTGTTATACTTAATTGCTAAAATATGTACATGCACTTGTAAATTTAACTATAAGTTTGATCTAATGAATATAAGCAATTTTACTTAAAAGAAATTTAATATTCCCATAAAAAATTGGCCAAAACAAAAATATATAAGTGAAATTTAATATTCCCATAAAAAATTGGCCAAAACAAAAATATATAAGTGAAATTTAATATTCCCATAAAAAATTGGCCAAAACAAAAATATATAAGTGAAATTTAATATTTCCATAAAAAATTGGTCAAAACAAAAATATATAAATGAATTTAATATTCCCATAAAAAAACTGGTCAAAACAAAAATATAAAAATGAAAGAAAAGACCGGATACCAATCTCGAACGCACTAAAGATTGATTACAAAACAGAATAGGTGGGATAAACACCGCATGAAGCGCTTCCCTAGTAGGATTTTTCTTTCTTTTTTTTTTGGGCCACAAGCATTTCTGAAGAAGCTAGCAAATTTTAAATTTTTAAAAAGACGGATACTTAGAAATTAAAAATAACAGGCAGAAATAAACGAATGGAGTAGTGAATGATCTCGTGGGGGGAAAATAGTTTCTCTCCAAAAATAGAATTTAATGAACAAATAAATTTAATGAATAATATTACTTTCTCCAGTTCTGAATTTATGAGTTCGTAAGAAAGTTTATTTTAATTCTAAATATAAAATATTAATTAATTTTGTCTCTTAAATTTATAATTTTTTTTCAAACTATGGATACATTAAGAGGATTTTCATCTACAAGTAGTTCCAATTGCCGACACAAATAATTAAAGAATGTATTTTAATAAAACCAACATACATTTTTAACAAATAATTATTTTTTTAATTTTTGCAATTTTATTATTTAGATAAGAGAGATTGGAACATAATACTCCTCCAATCTTATATTTACGACCGGAGAAAGCGGTTAATTTGTGTGATAGTAAATGATTAAAACGTAAATCATTTGTTTGCTGGCAAAAGAAAAAAACATATGTCACTTGTGCAATAAACTCTCAAATCAAGAAATATATTAAATTAATAATTTTTTTCACCTTTTACTCTTATTAAAGAAAAAATAGTAAAAAAAATGTTTTACATTTTCTCTCACTTATTTAATTCAATAAGAATAAAATTGAAAAGTACTTATTAATTATTTTATAAATGACTTATATTTAAAAACAAACTTTTTTCCCCTGCAAATGACTCATTAATAATAACAAGAAAAGGTGAAAAGTGGGGTTCTCTGGTAGGTTGTGAGTGAAAGATGCTTTAAAAAGCATCACTTTGGTGTATGTAACGTTGCAACTTTAACGAAGAGCAGGGAAAGAAGTGCGTACAGCTAGTAATTACTAAGATGTCGTCCCTAAAACAGAAACCGCTAATTAGGAGACAGCAGGTTGAAGGCAGGCATGGATGATCATGATGGATCCATCAGCTGCTTGGAGAATGCAGCAAATAGCGCCATTTGATTGTTCTTCATTTAACTTCAACTACCAACTACCCCAATCATTTCCATTTCATTTATGCTTCCTTCCTTTTCTTTTGAGCCCATCAATCTAAAAAGCCTAAGGGATTTTTTTTCGCAATGTTTGCTCTCCTAAAATTATCTTTATTTTAGTTTTAGTCTTTTAAATTTTAAACTATAAGTTTTGATCTCTCAAAAGATAAATTTTTATTAAATTATAATAACTAGTATTTTAAATAAAAAATTTCGAGCGACCAAAAACCATGACAGTCTTGTTCGAAACACACAATAAATATGTATGCAGTTTAAATTTAACTAGTTATATTACGAGAGGCTAGTCATTTCAATTTTAGAAAATAAATAATTGAAATGCAAACTAGTACTATATGATGAATTTGGATCGCTTAAATTAAATTTATACGGTCTAGATTTGCTGCTAAATCAACAGCAAAGAACATAGTGGTTATAAAATTAGGGATACAAATGATTTTTTTTATTTAAAAAAGGGTTAAGGTGCACCCAGCACCCCCAAGTATTTTGTCAGGTGCACCCAGTGGCCTAAAGTAATTTATGGTGTAATTTTTCCCTCAAAGTAATTAAAATGGTGCACCGATATCCCATGCCAACAGATCTTTTAGTTTGACCGTTAAATTGATGAGTCAGCACAAGTTTGACCAGAAAATCTGACGTGGCATGTCTAATAAGCAGGTGATGTGTAATTTTTTCGGGGTTAAGGTGCATCCAGCACCCCCCAAGTATTTTTTCAGGTGCACCCAGTGGCCTAAAGTAATTTATGGTGCAATTTTGCCCTCAAAGTAATTAAAATGGTGCACCGGTATCCGATGCTAACAGATCTCTTACTTTGACTGTGAAATTGATGAGTCAGCACAAGTTTGACCAAAATAATCTGACCTGGCATGTCTAATAAGCAAGTGATGTGGAATTTTTTTCGTCTGCCACTGCTTTGTTTTCTCTGTTCAGTAAATGCTCTCTTCGGCTCTTGGAATTTTTTTTAGAGTAAGAAATTTTTTCAGAGATACTCCCCTAGTCCTATTTATAGGGTAGAGAGAAAAGATATTTTTTGGTCCTATTTATAAGGCATTGAGAGAAATTTTTTGTATGGATGTACAAATTTACCCTTCATTTATTATTGTATTGACTTTGTTTATATGAGGTATAATGTATATTAAATAGGGATAAAGTTGGAAAGTTATTAAAATTTAAATGAGAGTTAATGAAATTTAGGGTTTTCCTTGGTCTATGTGAAACATGCTGGAAGTGCCTTATAAATAAGACCAGAGGAGTAATATTCAAACAAAACAATGGAATTAACAAGAAAAGTCATGTCACCTGCTTATTAGACATGCCAGGTCAGATTATTTTGGTCAAACTTGTGCTGACTCATCAATTTCACAGTCAAAGTAAGAGATATGTTAGCATCGGATACCGGTGCACCATTTTAATTACTTTGATGGCAAAATTGCACCATAAATTACTTTAGGCCACTGGGTGCACCTGGAAAAATATTTGGGGGTGTTGGATGCACCTTAACCCCGAAAAAATTCCACATCACCTACTTATTAGACATGCCACGTTAGATTTTCTGGTCAAACTTGTGCTGACTCATCAATTTAACAGTCAAACTAACAGATTTGTTAGCATGGGATACCGATGCACCATTTTAATTACTTTGAGAGCAAAATTACACCATAAATTATTTTAAACCACTGGGTGCATCTGACAAAATACTTGGGGGTGTTGGGTGCACCTTAACCCTTTAAAAAACAAAGGTGAGCGCTTAACAAACTTGCACCGGCTTTATATTTAATTAGGAGCGTGAGAAATCAAGCTGGATTTATTGTATTAATTGTTGCATGTATGCATTCCAAATGACAGTGACAGTGAAAAGGAAAATATGATCATATATCATCATTACGCTTTTTTTTTTTTTTTATCTCTCAAAATGTACTCCCTCCGTTCCTTATTATAAGAGACGAATAACCGAATTACGTTGATAAAAAAAACAGTTAGAATTAGTTAAGAACAATGAATATGTAAAAAGTATATTTTTTTTCCAAAAATACCCGCATTAATAAGAGAGAGAGTATAAGAGAGAACAATAGTAAATTCTTAAAAGAGAGAGAAGTGGAAAGGAGAGAGAGTGTGAGTTGGAGACAATAAATATGGGTAAAATAGGAAATCAACACAAAAAAGTAGAGACAACTTTTAAGTGTCTCTTATATTTAGAAACATGCTATAAATATCAAATGTCTCTTATAATAAGGAACGGAAGGAGTATTGTATTATGTACTTACGTACTTATGTTTGTAAAGGTACGTAGGGCCAAAACAAATTGGGGCTGATTTGTAACCCGTGCTTTAGCGTTTAGAAAACGTAGAAGATTAAACAATTATAGTTACTAAAAGAATGAAAGTATATCACCTTATATTTATTTGTTGCCAACTTTTAATACTCTTCTGATGTTATTTATAAGTGACTTTCAATATATTTTACACAGATTAAAAAAACCTTAAATTTTATTAGGATTCAGGTATAAATTTATTCTGAAAATTTTCACTTAGGAGTGTTGGGTATTCAGAAGCTTTTTTTGCAACTAATTTGTATCTAAAGTTTAAATTTGTAACAATATTACTTTCTACTGTTAAAAATGTTAACAGTCAATATCACTGTTTCAATGGTTAGTGTAAGTTTTTTTAAGAGTATGAGGCAATATTGTTGGATTTTAAACTTCCAGAAAGAATTTGCTTTCAAAAAAACTTCCAAGTATCCAGTGTTTTCTGAGGAAAAACTTTCAGGAAAAATTTACACCTTAACCCATTTCACTAACTCTCTTTTAAAATTTAATATCATTTTAACTTTATTTCTATTTAATATATATTATACTCTTTGAGAATAAAATCAACAAAATAACAAATAAAAAGTAAAATTATATATTCATACGTCAAATTTTCTTTTTGCTCTATAAACAAGACTAAAAAAGTATTTTAGTAGGTGTTTGGATCAATTTAAAAAGGTTCTTTTGCGCTTTATGATGCAAAAATTTCACATACATATTTATTTAACATGGTGCAAAATCATTTCTCTAAAATGATTATATTTATATAGGATAAAAAGGAGAGTCATTTGGTCAATGCCAACTTTTATTTACTTATTTTTTGGTACTATGAGAGATGGTAGAGCCATTAACTTCTTCAATGATAATTGGCTATTTCCATCCAGAAATATTAGGGACTGCTGTTTGCGGCAATTACCTGATGAAGAAAATTCTAGTGTGGGCGTCCAATTGGACTTTAAATGGAGCTTGGGACTTTCAGTCTTGAGGAGATTTTGCATATCAAGAGAGACTGTGACTAGATATGTCCAGATTTTTCAACATGTCTTCGCAGGTTTGGATTTCTGATAATCTAAAGGCGAATATCGGTAAAGAGACCAATGGCGGAGCTGATGCCCTGCGGATCCAAGGGTCCTTATGCAGAATGAGGGTGTATGGGAGCTTTTTTTTAATTTTGTTTTGGCTAAAGTATAGATATCCTCTTATTGGAGGCAATCATATTCAAAGTACCGTCAAACACAAAATGTGGACACCTCTCCCGACAGGGATTCAGGGTGTATGGGAGCTAATCCCCTTCCTCTTTAGTTTTTCGTTGGGCTTTGCCCTCTCTTGCTTAAAAAAAATGCAGCTATTGACAACATCTTTTGGGCCTAAATCAAAGAAGATAATGGAGCTAAAGACATGGGACAAATATGCGCTCCATGGGTTTCCATTGTCTAGGCCAGTCGACTTCGAGTGCATGGATCATAGTCCACTTACAATTCAAAAGTCAAAACGATATTAAGAGTGTGTTTGGATGAAACCAAACCATAGTTTGGAGAATAGCTTTTGGAGAATAGATTCTGAAAAAAATAAATTTTGAAAAGAATAGATTTTGTGAAAAAGTGATTTTGAGAAGTGTGAGTGTTTGGATAGTTGTTATTAGAAGTACTTTTTATATATACAAATTGGCATAAATTAATATGATAATTATAGAAAAAATATATTTTATGATATATTTTAATTTGAAGGAATAAAATTGTTAATAATATATTTTTTATTAACATATATTAATAATATATAAGATAATATAATTAATAAATAATTAATATGTATATATATTTATAAGATATAAGATTAAATATATTTATAAAAAAATATGTTTATAAGAAAAACAACAAAATACATATCCTATAGGCTCTCACACTCTCCCCCTTTTCCTCCAAAAGTAAAAAATTTCTGCTTTCTCAAAACCATGGTTTTGATTTTTTTAAGGGTGTTTGGCTAACATTTTTTCCAAACCATGGTTTGGGTCCCAAAACCATGGTTTGGGGTGCTTGCCAAACACACACTAAGTGTTTTTGTTAATACTACCTCGGTCCTTAATATAAAATCTCATTTGATTTTTATTTTGATCTTAAATATAAAACCTCAATCTACTTTATCTCTCATATTTGTATATTTTTTTAAGGTAGTTCTTCTCATAATGTTAGTTATAGCCAATACACTTGATTAGCAAGGATATTTTAGGAAAGATAATACATATTTATTGTAAATAACTAATTTAACTTATTTCTTTAATCTCTCCATATTAGTCAACTAACTCTTATAATTAGGACTAGAGGTAGTGTATTTTTAGTCCTTTGAATTATTAATTTAATCATTTTGTTTTAAAATATATATTTTTTAAATCATTCAAATTTTCGTCCTGTCACGTTGTTGATCCAAATTTAATGTTAAATCTGACAAGGAAAAACTAATATGCAAATCCCCCGTAATTTCACTTGATTTCTTACTAGATCATATGTTTTTTTGTTTTTGTATTTGTTAGGTTCTTTAGTTTTATGTAACTTTTAATCAGATTCTTATAATTTTTTTTAATCAAATCCTTATTGTTACTTTTACTCAGTGTAGTCCCCCGACTATCGGATTCTTATCCACTCTCGTTTTTATTATTCATGACTAATGTTAATTATTCCAAATTAAATCAAAGTCATTTTAATTTTTTATATGGGAAATTAATTTTAATTTTAATTTTATTTATGTTCAATTTTTGTTTTCTATTTTGATTTATTTATGCTTATAATTAATATAAGTTATAATTAATAATATTCACTATTTCATTATTTGTATACTCCAGTCCGAATTTATTCTAGTTAAAGTCTCATTATTTTATTTTTATAGTAGTTCTTAATTTGATTTTAATTTTTTTAATAAAACATAATAAAAAAAATAATTTTCACTATTTCAATGTTAATTATTTATCAAAATTAATAACAAAATATTAAAATATATTAAATACTGAAATTCATTATAGTAACAGATATTCAATATAAGAACCTTATTAAAAATCAAGTGTCACTGTGAGAATTTGAATGAAAAAAATAAAAGAAACTGATTAGAAATCAGATAAAATCATAGTGACTTGCATATTAATTTTCTGATCTTACAGTTATTGTTTTAGATACTTAATCGATGTTACCTAGTGAATAATTGTTGACTAAGTCATTTACCAAAAAAAAAATATTGACAAAGTCAACAAATTATTAAAATTAGTGTTAACTTGTGCATGAATGATAAGATGTAAAGACAAAAAAATATTTTTAAAAAAATATGCAAATGACAACATTGGACCGAAAATATATTTTAAGTCCATTGATGTGGAAAATCTAGCCACCCACAATCTCTTCTGTAGGCCACATGATCTGAATATGTACGTGACGCTACCTTCATATTTCTGGGCCACGTAGTTTACCTAGACACTGTTCTTCCGGAGAAAAAAAAAGTCAAAAAACTGTTCTTTTTGGGTAATATTAATTAATAGGCATTCAAGAGAGAATCCCCAACCTAACCTAAACCACCTAATATTTTTTTCCTTATATTGAAAAAAAAAAAGTTAGCTCCCTCCTCAAAATAAAAAACACTTACATTAACTAATTTAAATAAATTAAAAAAATCAGATAAATTAGTTAATTATAATAAATTTAACGTGACCTCCTTAAAATATCTTATATAATATTAAAATAAGTTAGATAAATTAGGAGAAAATAATAAGTATAAGAGGTATGTTAAGTGAATTGATATTTTATATTTATGATCAAATCAAACAACCCTACTAGTTTTTATTCCTTTTGGTTCTTGTTCAAGGTCGTCTTCTAAAACAATTCTATAGTCTACCACTATGTTATTATTTGAAAATCACTTGAGAAAAAAAATTATTCTAAAATATAAATAATAATCTTTTTTTAATTTTATATTTATTAAATATAATAAAAAAATGCGTGAGAATAAGATACCAGTGACTTGTTTATAAGCACAGAGTGATGTATAAGAGTCATTAATACTTATTTATCAGCTTTGCTTTTGTAATAAATGTTTAAAGGCCGCTTTTGGATATATTATTTAAAACTTTATTAATAGGGGTAAAATAAAATTAAAAAAGATTAATATACTTCATTCAATTCTAAATATAAAATTTATTTTGTAATATAATTTATATTAGAAAATGAGTTTTATATTTAGAACTGGAAAAATAATATTAATAAGTTAATTTTCATTCTTTAATTCGTTTATAGCAGCCACTGGACGGGGGAGAGAGGGGAGAGTACATTTTTTTTTTTTTTTAAATCTTTTGCCAACGGAGTATACTGAATCATAGTGGCTACGGAGCAAGTGTTTATTTATAATCATTAAAAAATAAAAACCCGTTTTCTTCCGTTGGCCCAAAAAAAGAGGGGGCAAAAGCCTGTTTTCTTTGCTCCGGCAGCCCCTCGATCCCGTCGAAGCCTGAGGGGGCTATCAAGTCAAGTAGTTGAGGCGTTGAGCTACCGTTTTAATTCAGTAAACAGGAAACCAGCGTCTTCTCCCACATTTATGAACCCATCAGTATTTAATATTTAAAGTTTCTTTGTAGGATTGCGCTTTGATCAATCTCCCATCCGCATACAGATCTCGGAGTACTTGTACTTCTAGTTCTGTGATCAATTATCACTCTCGTCAATGGCGGGTTTTTTCTCTGTTCTCAGACGCCTCTATCTCTCCGTTTATAACTGGACCGTTTTCTTTGGATGGTATAGATCTCTATTTTCTCTTTCCGGCTATCAGGTCCTCTTGGTCTCAGATATTTAGAAAGCACTTAATTCTCTCAAGTTGCGCAGGGTTCAAGTTCTGTATCTAGTTCTGAAGACATTGAAGGAATCAGGTCATGAGCATGTTTACGATGCGGCCTGAAAAGCCTTTGCTTTTTGCTCAAACCGCTGCTGTGTTAGAGGTATTTTGCCTGGAAGAAACTTCACTGTGGAAATATATGTATTTCTTTACGGCAATGAACTTAACCTTTATTTTTGTTCTTTCTCCTTTGGGTGTGCGGTGCTGAATACTTGGCGTGATAGATTCTTCATGGTTTAATAGGTGAGTAGATGTTCTTAATTCTCATTACCTTGGCTTAATGAGGATAGGATTTGCTTTAACTGTTAGTTGTGTAATGGATTTCTATTTTTTCAATGATGAAGGGCTGGTGCGTTCTCCCGTTTCAGCAACCTTGCCGCAGATAGGTTCAAGATTGTACCTTGCTTGGGGGATCTTATATAGTTTCCCGAGGTTAGTGCAAATTTAGTCATATTCAACTTTCAACCATATACTGTTTGTTTAACGCAAGACTAACTGCATGATGATAATTATACAGACTCGAAATCATGTTTGGTTACCTCCCTGTTAATCAGCTGGTCTCTGACAGAGGTATGTTATCGTGGTTATACACATATAAACTGTGTTTTTGAGGTTCGCCTGTTTGATTTTACCTTGGAACACAATGCATCTACTGACAGCTATAAGATAGTGATATAGGAGCTATGGTTATGCTTGACAATACTCAATTACTTAGGGTTAAGAAAATGACCTGTGTATGGGATTAATTCTCCTTATAGGAGCTGGCTGTTAAAGTCCAGGGAAAGCATAGGATGGGGGTTTGTGTGAGCTTTTTCTGAATTCAGCTGACAAATCAAAACTGTCACATCCTTTTCCCATCTTGAAGAAAAAGCATGGAACAATAGCTATAGGTCCAAGAGACTATGGAAATTCTTGTTGTATAGTTTTGACAAATTCGCGCTATATTTAACAAGCGATTATGATGGCCAAAAAAGGTTAAGAGAACAGAGCAAATATGATCTAGGAGATCAATTATCACTTCCAGCAATTCAGATATCTTCTCATTTTGCTACTCTCTCTTAATCATGACCTTGAAAGTCAAATTCACAGTGATCGTTAAATTTTTCTCTAGTATCCCTGCCTTTCATAAGCCGCCATTCCATGGATTTGATTGCAGAAACCTTGTGTGCATCATGAAAACAAAAAGTGCTTGTTGACCATCTTCTCCTGTGATTTCCGCTCTCATAGTAGCCAGATACCTTTGTTTTCTATGGGAATGCCTAATGAATACAAATATTGATTACTTTTTGGCTGTCATAACTACAGATAATCCGTTATTCTTTCTTTGGCATGAAAGAAGCATTTGGTTTTGCCCCTCATGCTACTGTGGCTCAGGTACAGTGTTTAATTTTGTGTGCCTGCTGAAAAGTATGTAGTTTAGAGCAAGTACTGTGTTGCATTGTAGTGACTATATCATCAATCTTTGTCTTGTAGATACAGCACCTTCCTATTGCTGTACACCCACCGGCATCGAGCAAGTTGAGTCTAATATACGTTGCCTTGCCGTTTATTAAGGTAAAGATTTTGAACGCTAGTTCACAATTTTTAGCGGGAGATTAAGTCCGCTGGTTTATGTTATCTTTATATTGTCGTGTGTTTGGTTGATCTTTTTCTTTTTCTTATATTGTTAATAATTGCTGTGACTCTGTGATATGGCGGTTTCTTATGACTCTGGATTTCAAGTTAATGATGAGG
>NW_021637937.1:0-30377 GCF_004799145.2 Neltuma alba | reverse complement strand
GTTAGGATTATAGTTTTGATGATAACAAAGTTAGATTAATTGGGTTAAGTATGTTGATCGATCATCTGATCGATCAATCGTTTATCGCTAAGTTTTCAGATAACTGTTCAGGTATAAATCAGTTTTATAGTAGGTATTTTGATCGAAGAGCTATCCGATAAGTTGTTGATCGATAAAATGATCGATTATCGCTAACATGGAAATCACATAAGGTTACAGTTAATTATCGATCACTTGATCGATAACATCAGATAAACAACAAGTAACAGATAAAGAGAACCAAATCTGAAGTGCATTTATCGATCACATGATCGATAAATCAGTTATCAATAACGACTTCGATAAGAGGTAACACACTCTACTCGTTCTGCACATTAATTCTGTTATCATTTATCGATCATATTTTCGATCATTTGTTTATCGATCACATGATCGAACATTATGCTCTAACTCTCTGAATGCAGGTAGTCATCTTAACTGCTGGATCGATAACCTTATCGATCAGAAAATTATCGATCACATGATCGATAATCAATGTTTTTATCTGCTCATATTTAGTTTTTCTGCAACCAAATTATCGATAACATTATCGATAATTTAACTTGTTTGCATAATATCTTTTCACATAACATGATCGATAAAGAGTCTAAGGATTGCTATATTCGCATTAACTTATGTTGAACCATTTTTTCGATCACCTAATCGATCATTGACTTTTCGATAATATGATCGATCATCCGATTTCCTGAAACTCATGTTTTCACAAAACGTGATCGATAATCAGTTTCTTTACCTTACAGGATTAAATTTCTTTCTTCACTTTATCGATCACTTGTTCGAATATTCATTGATCGATCACCTGTTCGATCATTCCAGATAGTCTGTGTTTTTCACTGAATATATTCTTACTCATGGTTTATCGATAACCTTATCCATCATCCATTTATCGATAAGTTGTTCGATCATCAATGACTGAAGTTTCATTTCAATAACATTTGAATTATCGATAATCTGTTCGATCAACAAGTGTTCGATCACTTGTTCGATCATGGAACGATTTCCGTTTACTATGATAACTCTTAAAATCAATGATCCAACACTTGATCGATAATATTGTTGAACTGATTCAAAAAGCTTTCACTCTGTTTATCGATAACCTGATCGATCAACAAGTAATCGATCACCACTTCGATTAAGCATGTCCAGGATCTCTTTCTGATCTTTTTACAGATAAATCATTCATCTAGAATCATTGTATAATCGATTCATTTTCTTCTTAGTTCATGACTAAAGCATACACCGCAAGACTCTTACTTGTTCAAAGTTTAAAATATGCAGATACTAAGAAAGACTGCAACGGCTCTTCAACGGGATTACGTAAACTGCAACCTACAGTGTCAGAAGCTCAGACGCATTAATGGCGGAACCGTTGAAACCGGCGAAACACGCAAACGGAGTCACAACGGCTAGAAGCTCTTCCGTCTAACGGCTACTTAACGATCTCAACTATAAAAGGCGCGAAGAAGCATTAATGAAGGGATTGAATACCGGAACTACCACCTGTGATTATTAAGTCTAGCATTCAATACTCTGTTTTCCTCAATACTACTGAGCGTCAGTGTTCATCATTAAATTCACTCTGTAAGAGAGTCGATAACTACTCTTCATTAATTACTATTGAGTGATACTCAAGAGTGTGGACTCTTGAGAGGGCTTGTATCCTTACGGGAGTAAGGGGGAGTGATTGAGCGATTCAATTACTGTACCGAGGCACCAAGAGCCCTGTCGATCTTGGAAGATAGTGAAATACTCAGAGGTGTTCTGAGGACTGGACGTAGGTCAAGTGGTTAAGACCGAACCAGTATAAATCTTGTGTCTTCCCTCTGCGGTGAAATCTCTCCTGACTCTGACTCTCTGTTTTCAATACTGTCTCGTTTTAATTTTAAATTTTTGTAACTCACCCAATTCACCCCCCTCTTGGGTGAGATTGATTCTAACATTTGGTATCAGAGCAGGTCTCTTCACTAAGGATTTAACAGTCCGAAGAGAGATCTAATGGCAGGATTCGGAGATAGCGTGCTACCGGAAGGATGTTCAACATCCAAACCGCCAGGCTTCAGTGGAGAAAATTATACCTTCTGGAAAATGAGGATGAAAATCTTCATCAAGGCCACAGAGTATGGTTTGTGGGACGTAATAGAACACGGCAACTATGTCCCAATGAAAACAATAGATGGCCAGCAAGTACGCAAGAGTCCCAGGGAGTTCGATGAGGAAGACAAGAAGCTGGTGACCCTAAATGACAAAGCTATCAACATACTCACGTGTGCACTTAGCCAGAGGGAATATTTCAGAGTCTCAAGTCTGGAAACTGCAAAGGAAATGTGGGAGGCTCTGGAGATAGCTCACGAAGGAACCACCGGTGTAAAACAGAGCAGAATCAACACTCTCACCACCGAATTCGAGTTATTCAGAATGAAGGAAGGAGAGAGTATCCGAGACATGGAAGTCAGATTCTCACATCTCATAAACCACCTCACTGCACTTGGGAAGAAATATAGTCAAGAAGATCAAGTGAGGAAAATACTGAGCGGTCTCACAAAAGAATGGGAACCGAAAGTAACAGCTATTGAAGAAACCAAAGGAGAATCCATTGGTTCTGTTGCAGCGCTGTTCGGGAGCCTCGCTGAATATGAGAGCAAGCAAAAATACAAAAAGGAGATGAATGAGAAGAACCGGAAAAGCATCGCTCTTAAAACTCAAGAGAGCGAAGATGATAATGAAGATGATCTTGAGGATGATGAAATGGGCCTTATAGTCAGAAGGTTCAAGAAATTCTACAAAACAGAACCGGAAAGAAGTTCCAGCCGAAACGCAGAATTTCATCATATCCGAACGAATCAAAGGATCCAATCATTTGCTTCGAATGTAAGAAGCCAGGACATATCAAGGCGGAATGTCCCCAACTTTCCAGAACGAAGGACAAAGAAAAGAAGAAAGAAAGATTTAGAAAGAAGAAAGCCTTCGTCACATCAATCTGGGGAGACAGTTCTTCGGATGAAGAAGAAGAAAGTGATGATGAAGAAACCGCTAACATCTGTCTAGTGGCCCAAGAAAACGAGGAATCAGAGACAGACGAGGTAATAATTTCTGAACCATCTTATGATGAATTACAGTCCGAATACAATGCATTACATTTAGAATTGGTAAGAATTGCAAAGGAGTTAGTAAGTTCTAAGAAAAGGATAAAGTTTTTAGAAGAACAACAATCGAAGGTTGAAGTCAATGTAGATTCGACTTCAACTTGCAAAGATTGTGAAATGAACGAAAGGAAGATTAAAGATCTTACCAGAACCTTAGAAAAATTCACTAAAGGTAGCGAAATGCTTAAAGTGATCCTAGGAGCTCAACGGTGTTCTATGGACAAAACTGGTATAGGATACGATCCAACTCAGGATAAGTCAAAAGGAAAGAAAAAGAGTAGTGGTAGATCATATCTTACATATTTTAGAAATTCTGTGCATTCTTCAAATCCATTTGCACTTTGCTCTCACTGCAACCGTAAAGGCCATTCAACTTCTTCTTGTTACTATAAGAAGAAAGGAGCCTACGGAACATTAAAATGGGTGCCCAAAGGTACTTATGTGCCAAAGATAACTCATACTAACCAAAAAGGACCCAAGAAGGTATGGGTACCTAAAACATGATTGTGATTTTGCAGGTATGTCTCAAGGCATCCAGAACAAATAAATGGTATATAGACAGCGGATGCTCCAGACACATGACGGGTGACACTGAGAAGTTTACATCACTCAAACCAAAAGAAGGAGGAAAAGTAAGCTTCGGAGGAAACCAATCGGGAAAAATTGCTGGAATTGGAGAAATCGGAAGTAGCATGGGCATGAAGGTCGAAGACGTGTACTACGTCGAAGGTCTATGTCATAATCTCCTCAGTGTCAGTCAAAGTGCGGACAAAAACAACTGGGTGATCTTTGACTCTGAAGAATGCTTAATCATAAGCAAAGATGACCTACCCTTGAAGAAAGAAGAATTGAATACAAAGCTGAGAGCTCCGAGGGACGGTAACTGTTATACACTTCAAATTGATTCTAAAACCTCTGAAAACTGTTTTATTAGTAAAAAGGAGGAAAGTTGGATTTGGCACAAACGACTTGCACATGTTAACATGAATCAACTTTCAAAATTAATAAAAAGGGATTTAGTTGTTGGTTTACCAAAAATTCAGTATGAACGTAATGTTATTGTGATGCATGTCAAAAGGGTAAACAAACAAAGTCTTCGTTTAAATCAAAGAAGACAGTTTCAACTGAAAGACCACTCCAAATGATTCACATGGACTTGGTCGGCCCATCAAGAGTAAAAAGCTTTGGTGGAAATCTGTATACTCTTGTAATAGTTGATGACTATTCGAGATTTACCTGGACTTTGTTTCTTTCCTCTAAAGATGAAACATTTAATGCATTCATTGTTTTTGCCAAAAAGGTTCAAAATGAGAAAGGTATATCTATTGTGTCAATCAGGTCTGATCACGGAGGAGAATTTGAAAACAACGAATTTGCAGACTACTGTGAGGAGCATGGAATTGACCACAACTTCTCTGCACCAAGGACTCCTCAACAGAACGGAGTAGTTGAACGAAAGAATAGAGTACTCACGGAAATGGCTAGAGCAATGCTAAATGAGAAAGGAGTCTCACAAGTATTCTGGGCAGAAGCAATGAGCACAGCTTGCTATATATCTAATAGAGCCTACATCAGAACACTGCTCGGAAAGACGCCATATGAATTGTACAAGGGGAGAAAACCCAATCTGACACATCTAAGGATCTTTGGGAGCAGATGCTATATCCACAACAACAACAAAGAAAACTTGGGTAAATTCGATCCTAAAGCTGATGAGGGTTTGTTTCTTGGCTACTCTAATCGTAGTAAAGCATACAGAATTTTCAATAAACGAACTTTTACAATAGAAGAATCAATTCATGTAGTGTTTGCTGAAACTGAAGCAATTTCGAAACCTGTAGATGATGATGCTGAATCGTTCAAAATTTTCAAAAACTGGATTTGAACAAAAATTCAAACAAATTATTTTCAGAAACCGTTTCAGAAAACAGGGATGATTTAAACGATCCCTCTTTACAAGAAAATCTAGAACAGCCAAAGGCATGGAGATATAACCGAGATCATCCACTGGAACAAGTCATTGGTAAAGTCAATGAAGGGGTCAAAACCCGGAGACAAGTAGTCAATGAAGTTCTTTTTTCTGCATTCATATCTCACATTGAACCCTCCAGTATTGACGAAGCACTATCAGATGAATTCTGGATAGTTGCAATGCAGGAAGAGCTTAACCAATTTGAGAGAAATCAAGTTTGGGAATTGGTACCCAGACCAGATGACCATCCGGTCATTGGCACCAAATGGGTATTCAAAAACAAGCTCGATGAATCCGCACAAATCGTCAGGAACAAAGCCAGATTGGTAGCCAAAGGCTATAATCAAGAAGAGGGAATCGATTATGAAGAAACGTATGCTCCTGTAGCCAGATTAGAAGCCATACGAGTTCTTTTGGCATTTGCTTGCATCAAAGATTTCAAACTATTTCAAATGGATGTTAAAAGTGCATTTCTGAACGGTTACATATCAGAAGAAGTGTTTATCGAACAACCTCCCGGTTTTGAAAATTCAAATTTTCCTAATCATGTTTACAAACTTAAAAAGGCTTTATACGGTTTGAAGCAAGCTCCTAGAGCTTGGTATGAACGACTTAGCAACTTCCTGATAGAAAAAGGTTTTGAAAGAGGTAAAGTGGATGCCACACTTTTCATTAAAAGAAGTAAGAAAGATCTTTTGATTGTTCAAATATATGTAGATGATATTATTTTCGGTGCTACTAACGAAGATCTCTGTCAAGAATTTGCTAAGCTTATGCAGGGAGAATTCGAGATGTCCATGATGGGAGAACTAAATTTCTTTCTGGGATTACAAATCAAACAAAAGAAAAACGGTATATTTATATCCCAGACGAAATATGTGAAGGAGTTACTGAAGAAATTTGGAATGGAGAATGCCAAAAGTGTAAAGACTCCTATGAGCTCAACCTGTTCGCTTGATGTGGACGAAGACGGCAAAAACATAAATCTAACAAGATATAGAGGAATGATCGGCTCTTTACTATACCTCACTGCAAGTAGACCAGATATTCAATTCAGTGTGGGAATGTGTGCAAGATATCAGTCAGCTCCAAAAGAGTCACATGAAGAAGCTGTCAAGAGGATACTCAGATATCTTGTAGGAACTCAAAATTTAGGAATCTGGTATCCAAAAAGAGGAACCGAATATCTAATGGGATACTCAGACGCAGATCACGGTGGATATAAAACGGACAGAAAAAGCACCAGTGGACAATGTCAATTCTTCGGAGGATGTCTTGTCTCATGGTCAAGTAAAAAGCAAAACACTGTGGCAATCTCCTCAACGGAATCAGAATATGTAGCCACTGCCTGCTGTTGTGCTCAGATCTTATGGTTAAAGCAACAAATACAGGATTTAGGAATCAACTTACGTGAGATTCCAATCTTATGTGATAATACGAGCACGATAAGTCTGTCCAAGAATCCAGTTCATCATGCCCGAACGAAACACATCGATGTCAGACATCACTTCATTCGGGACCATGTTCAAAAGAAAGATGTAAAGGTTGAGTTCATCCCCACTGAATATCAGATAGCCGACATCTTCACGAAACCTCTAGATCAACAGAAGTTTAACTTCTTCAGAAGAGAATTGGGAATGGTAAATCCCAATGAACTGTAAGAAATCTCACGTTATCTCTCAAGATTAATTGTTTAAATTTATTGTTTTGATGATAAAATAACTAACTTAAGCATCGGAGTATGTAGAAAATTGTTTTGCAGGAAGCTCTGTTTTGATGAAGGAAAACAGAGGTAAACAGAGTATAAGATTATCGATCAAATGATCGATAATCCTGAAGGCAAGAAGAAGGTAATTTATCGATCACCTGATCGATAAATCCACTTTGTAAAGAAAGGGAACCGCTCCAACACAACAATTATCGATAATGTGATCGATAAATGCCTTATCGATCAGAACATCGATCAGGAGCTTCAAGGTTTCGAGACCCTCCTTCAAATTGGTAAGCATTAATCGATAAGTTGACCGATAAGTTTAATTATCGAACAGATGATCGATAAACTAGACCAGGTACGCATCTCTTTTACTGACTTTATCGATAATATGTCCGATAAATGCATGATCGATAACGTAATCGATAATTCTGTTCTATGTTCAAGTGTGTTCTTCATAATTATCGAACACGTGATCGATCAAGAGTTGATCGATAACTTGATCGATAATTCTGAAGACTATAACGGTACTGTTTTGAAACCCCATTGTCAGTTTTCGAACCCTAACTCGAAAAATACCGGTCCCCTGTTTCACGCAACGGTCAGGAATCACTATTCCATTAAATTTTTCAACCTCTCTTCCACTCGAATCCATCTCTGCTACATTTCCAACCTTCACCAAGCTCAAAATCGCCTTTTCAGCCGATTAATCAGTCAGAAATCGCTCGGTACTTCCGAAATGGCTCGAGTAAAACAGCCAAGTGTGGAAAGGGAAGAAGGGCCGGAGAAACAACCTCAAGCAAGCGACACCACTCCTTCTGGCACTCGGAAAAGATATCGACCGAAGGTAGGGAAGAACCATCGAAAAAGAAGGGGGTTCTGAAAATCCGTGAGAGTCGGGCCGAAGAGCAAGCGATCCCTCCGAGAAAATCCCCCGGTCCAAATCAAAATTACCGATTGTTAGTGAAGAAAATGAAACCGAGTCAGATGATGAAGTATCAGTTAAGAAAGCTGTGGAGACCGCACTGAATATTTCTATCCCCAAGCAACCGAGGAAGAAAAAGCAAAGGGCCAGTGAAGGAATTGCACGGCAAATTCCTCCAGAAGGTATTTCTACTGAATTCTCAGAGCTACTGACTGGTAATCTGGACAGTGATATTAATCTAACCAAGTATAAAGCTGAGTTTGGTAATAGAAAATTTTGTCCCGTGGTATCTGTGGACATAGAGGGTCTGAAGAAAAATACACACATTAATCTCGATCTAAGTGAACCCTTACAGCATTATTCAAATTGGTTAGCTATTGGAGGTGAATACTGTCCTGAGGTAGTTAAAAGATTCTACTATAACATGGAATCAGTAGAAGAGTATGATGATAAAGACAATCTTATAGAAAACTGCTTGAAGGTTACACTGAGAGGCAGATCCTTTAAACTCACAAGTGCCAAATAAATGAGCTACTAGGGACTCAAGATTTTGTGAGAGGTGGCGACATGAATGAAGTAAAGGCTTACAGAATTTTAATGCAGAGTAGTGATTACCCTGGTGAGCTGAATTTTCCTCCTAAGCAGATGTGTGATTTCTATAGGATCATCCATCACATCTATTCTAGGAGCATGGTAAACAAATCCGGCAGTTTCTCACATCTCACTCAGGATGATTATCTTCTTCTAGCCCGGATTATTAGTGGGGAGAAGATCAATATTGGGGATCTTATCTATTCTGAGATGAAGGACTTTGTTCTTAACAAGTCCAAATCAACCCCAATTCCCTATCCTCAGCTGGCCACCTACCTCCTTCAGGCACATAACATTGCTCCATTTGAGCCTGGGGAACTCAAGACCAAGGTTCCTGGTTTTGGCCTCACTCAGCTTCACAAGATGAGGATCTCTGTTCCCTTTACACCATCACAGAAGGTATCTCAAAAGGATAAGGGAAAGCAACCTGCTGCTAGTACATCTCGGACCCAGGATGAAGCTGAATCCACTGCGCTCCATCTCATGCCCCTGGTCCATCTTTTATGGAGAGATCCCTCAGGGAAATGTTTCAGGCTGAGCTTCACGCATTTGAGACCAGAGTATACTCCACTGCCAGAGACTATGGGGAAATCTCTGATCGAAAGTTTGATGGCATTTCTAAGATTCTGGATCTTCACCAACAAGCTATGGTGGTTTTGGAAAAAGAAGTTACAGAGAGATTTGATTCAGTGGACAAGGAACTTCGAGAGCTCAAAGGGTTGGTTACTTCTCTCTGCCACCATTTCACTGCCCCTAGCACAAGCTTCAGCTATGAGGATCTCCTCTTTCATCCACCCTCTCCACCTCACCCTGAGCCTGCACCTCCTTCCTCTCCCTTACCCACTTCTCCTATTTCCACCACTTCTCCTTCTGTCCCATCTACCTCTGTTCCAGTCCCTACCACTCTTGCTCTTATCACAGTACCCCAACCTGTTCCTCTTTTCATTTTCCATCTTTTTCTCCACTTCCTCACCTTCCTCCTCTTCCTATTCCCCTGACCATTCCTTCGGTTCATACCTCTTCCCCCCATCTGATGCTGACAAAAAGGGGGAGAAGAAAACTGATGATGTTTCGTAGTTGTTTTATGGCTTTATGATATTAGTTGTCTCTTTTTCTGTCACTTTTGTGTACCTGGATAATGGTTTTATCGATAACATTTTTTTTCTCTTTTTCTCTGATATTTATTTGCATTCTCACTTATTATATGGCTGTGAATCTGTTTGTGTTGATTTATCACTTATGTTTTGTCATCATCAAAAAGGGGGAGAATGTTAGGATTATAGTTTTGATGATAACAAAGTTAGATTAATTGGGTTAAGTATGTTGATCGATCATCTGATCGATCAATCGTTTATCGCTAAGTTTTCAGATAACTGTTCAGGTATAAATCAGTTTTATAGTAGGTATTTTGATCGAAGAGCTATCCGATAAGTTGTTGATCGATAAAATGATCGATTATCGCTAACATGGAAATCACATAAGGTTACAGTTAATTATCGATCACTTGATCGATAACATCAGATAAACAAACAAGTAACAGATAAAGAGAACCAAATCTGAAGTGCATTTATCGATCACATGATCGATAAATCAGTTATCAATAACGACTTCGATAAGAGGTAACACACTCTACTCGTTCTGCACATTAATTCTGTTATCATTTATCGATCATATTTTCGATCATTTGTTTATCGATCACATGATCGAACATTATGCTCTAACTCTCTGAATGCAGGTAGTCATCTTAACTGCTGGATCGATAACCTTATCGATCAGAAATTATCGATCACATGATCGATAATCAATGTTTTTATCTGCTCATATTTAGTTTTTCTGCAACCAAATTATCGATAACATTATCGATAATTTAACTTGTTTGCATAATATCTTTTCACATAACATGATCGATAAAGAGTCTAAGGATTGCTATATTCGCATTAACTTATGTTGAACCATTTTTTCGATCACCTAATCGATCATTGACTTTTCGATAATATGATCGATCATCCGATTTCCTGAAACTCATGTTTTCACAAAACGTGATCGATAATCAGTTTCTTTACCTTACAGGATTAAATTTCTTTCTTCACTTTATCGATCACTTGTTCGAATATTCATTGATCGATCACCTGTTCGATCATTCCAGATAGTCTGTGTTTTTCACTGAATATATTCTTACTCATGGTTTATCGATAACCTTATCCATCATCCATTTATCGATAAGTTGTTCGATCATCAATGACTGAAGTTTCATTTCAATAACATTTGAATTATCGATAATCTGTTCGATCAACAAGTGTTCGATCACTTGTTCGATCATGGAACGATTTCCGTTTACTATGATAACTCTTAAAATCAATGATCCAACACTTGATCGATAATATTGTTGAACTGATTCAAAAAGCTTTCACTCTGTTTATCGATAACCTGATCGATCAACAAGTAATCGATCACCACTTCGATTAAGCATGTCCAGGATCTCTTTCTGATCTTTTTACAGATAAATCATCTCATCTAGAATCCTTGTATAATCGATTCATTCTTCTTCTTAGTTCATGACTAAAGCATACACCGCAAGACTCTTACTTGTTCAAAGTTTAAAATATGCAGATCACTAAGAAAGACTGCAACGGCTCTTCAACGGGATTACGTAAACTGCAACCTACAGTGTCAGAAGCTCAGACGCATTAATGGCGGAACCGTTGAAACCGGCGAAACACGCAAACGGAGTCACAACGGCTAGAAGCTCTTCCGTCTAACGGCTACTTAACGATCTCAACTATAAAAGGCGCGAAGAAGCATTAATGAAGGGATTGAATAGCGGAACTACCACCTGTGATTATTAAGCCTAGCATTCAATACTCTGTTTTCCTCAATACTACTGAGCGTCAGTGTTCATCATTAAATTCACTCTGTAAGAGAGTCGATAACTACTCTTCATTAATTACTATTGAGTGATACTCAAGAGTGTGGACTCTTGAGAGGGCTTGTATCCTTACGGGAGTAAGGGGGAGTGATTGAGCGATTCAATTACTGTACCGAGGCACCAAGAGCCCTGTTGATCTTGGAAGATAGTGAAATACTCAGAGGTGTTCTGAGGAATGGACGTAGGTCAAGTGGTTAAGACCGAACCAGTATAAATCTTGTGTCTTCCCTCTGCGGTGAAATCTCTCCTGACTCTGACTCTCTGTTTTCAATACTGTCTCGTTTTAATTTTAAAATTTTTATAACTCACCCAATTCACCCCCCTCTTGGGTGAGATTGATTCTAACACCTTGTGCGTGTGGCTATTCTTTCTTCGACACCATGGTCTTGCTTCTTGTACTTTCAGTAGCAGCTTCCATGGTTTCTCACTTCACAGATCTGGTAAGCTCTTATAAAGGAGAACAATGGTGGAGTAAAATGACAGTGACTATCCTTTTTTCTTCTCCTTGCCTTCATCTCCTTCCTCCTTTAAATCTGACCTTCTTCCTCCTCCTCTCCCCCTTCTTCATCTTCTCCTTCTTCCTTGAGATCTGGCGCATTCCCTATGGCTTTCCTTCAAACTGAGTAACCCATTCCAACCGCGCGGTTACCCAGTTTGAAACCGGATTTTACCGGTTCAATCGGGTTGTTACCGGTTCATTTCATGTCCGGTTCAACAAGCAAACTAGACCGGACTGAAAACTGGTTCACCGGTTTTCCGGTTGAAGCGCCCGGTCCGGTCCCTTTTTTTTAAAAAAAAAACCTTGGGGAATAGAGCATGAGAGAAGCCAAACGTATTTAATATGTAAATATAGAAGTTTGATTTGTAACATAAATTGTGAGAGTTGACTTGTAAATATAAATATTTTGAGAACCACCTCTTTGTATTTTATTTATTTACATGAACCTGTCAGTAAGTTTCTCAAATATTACATTGAATCTTAGTCTTGGCACTAACCATAACACAGGGGGACATGAGAGAGGAAGAAAAGGGAGGATAAATGTGATAATGAGAATTTTGTTGGAATTTCCTGTTCCCCCTTCTTGCAGCTAAATGTCTTAAAGTGATGGAATATTTATTTTTATTTTTCTATTCCCTTCCGGGCTCTTTCTTGCAACCAGAGGGAAAGGAGTCTTAATCTTTTTTTCAAAAAGAAAAAAGAAAAAAATAAAAGAAAACAAAGGTTGAATTATGCAAAATTGTTCTAATTGCCACGATTTGTTGAGCAACGTAGAGATGAGCCCATGATAATTGGATTGGAAGATCCAATGCGGGTGTGAATGTGACTCATCCCGTTACATAAACCTAAGCTTCATGAGGCAACAAAACAGATATATGTGTTGGGCTTGGTAGGATAAGCATAACCTTGGTTCGAACCTGTGCTTGCTTAACTTCCACATGCAAGCCTGCCAATGGGATATGTTCCATTGAAAATGTAGAAGTATTTTTTATTTTTGGGTTAATATAATTTTTTATCCTTAATTTGGTTTTGGCCCTTTAAATTTTAAACCTATAGTTCTATTCTCCAAAATTTAGTCTATCTTAAACGTTAGTCCCTAACGATGTGACGGTACTAAAATCTGTTGAAATGTCATCAATTATGTTAAAAGTGGTATGTGGACTCACCAAATGACACCTAAATGAATCTTGTGTGGATAACAAAGTGCAGCGCAATGAATAGCTCCTAAAAATGAATAGTGAAGAAGAAAAAACAAGAGGCTAAGGAGTTACGTTTTAAGGACTTATTCTTTTTTCCCCCCTTTTTGTTATCCATGCAAGTTCCAATTAGGTGTTATTTGGTGAGTTTACATTATCATTTTAATGTTGTTTATTAGACTTTACTAGATTTTAACATTGTTACACCTCCAAAGATTAACATTTTGATATTGTAACATCCTAATTTTCATATCCCTAAAATTTTGAATAAATTTTTATTAAGATAGAATAGGTAGAAATTAAATATAAATATATATAAGTTATTAAAATAATTAAAATCATATGTATATGTATATATGTATAAACATAAATATGTATAAATGAATAAAATAATAATGTCAAGAAGTCCTACATTAACTAAATGATGGGAAGATGGATAAAATACCAATGTTGAGAAGTCCCACATTGACTAAATGATAGGAGGATAGAGCTCGATGAACCTATATATAGGTGGTAGTAGAGGAGAGTTGAAAATGAGTTAAATAATTTTCGCACAAAACTGAGATAGTCTCATTAAAGTGTTGTTTATGAGTTTGTGAACTGTTGGATCGAGCTAAAATTTGGTCAACCAGTCTAAGACTTCACATTGGTCCATTTCATTGGTTAGATTGTCAATTGAACCTTTGGGATATAAGTTATTAGATATGTTTTGAACTCATTTTTTTATATTTTGTAGATAGAACCCTAAATAATAGATTATCCTTTGTAAATTCTTTCACCATTGGTTCAAGCCAAAATTTAGGTAATCAATTTGTGACATCTAGGACGTTAAATTCAACAGTGGAATAAATAATTAAATCTGTTTGTTTAAATTCTTTGAGGATAGAACATAGGTTATAAATTAGGAATTTTTTACCTAAGTTGTGAATTGGGTGATTCTAATGACATAATTCAATAATTAAAGATGAATCTAAGTTAAAAGAACCTAGGAATTGAATCTAAATTCTCATATATATATATATATATATATATATTTACTTCAAACCTTAGAAAATGCCTTCCAAGTTAGAATTCTGAGTAATAATTAGAGGTCTTAGAGGAGGAGTTAGGGTTAGAACTTTGTGAGTAGTTTATTCTAATACTGTAAAGATAGCATTTTAATTTTATTTATAGATATAAACCACATTGTGGTATTTTCAAGTTTGGGTCTCGTTTGTATTTGACTGTTAGCTAAGAGATTAAGTAACTAAATTTCTATCCATTGCATGTTCTGGTATGTGTTGGTGCGTGGTTTTTATAATTCAATTCTTTTGTATGAAGTTTTATTTGCATAAACTATCTTGTAGGATACTATTTTGAAGGAAATTTAATAAAGCGAGTTTAGAATTAATTGATCTTTAGAATATGATGTGTGAGTTAAAGTTTTAATGAGTTATGTTTTTGTATACGTGTGGATTTATTTGAATGATTTGAATCATGTACATTTAAGATGGGTTATGGGGAAGATGATCAAAGTTTTTGAGATCTATATACTTGCTACATGGTATTGTCCTTCATACGAAATTGGCCACTATTATTGTCCTATTAGTTTTTTGAGGGACTGCGACACCCACTAGTTTTTCTAGAGAAGACCCATGGTCCACAGAGTGCTCTTTGATCTTTGACTGGTCCATATTACTTATGTGGTGAGTTTGTAAGAGTTGCCAGTTAAATGAAAAGAACTTAGGCCATAGGTCCAGTCGCCAAAAATAAGGAGGATATAAGGATAGATTTAAGCTCATGAATTGCATATGACGTGGAATCTTCATTGATATTTATATCTTTTGAATAAATAAAAGAAGTATGTTATCTTTTATGATATTATTAGCTGCATGAGATTGGCAAAAATATTTGACTTATATAGTCATTGTGAATTTAACTGTTAAATAAATTTCTATTAATTATTATTAACTTTGTGTATCCTACCCGACACCTCGCTAACCCGTGCTAGTATGAGTAATAGATTAGGATTTAGTTACTGAGCTATTATCTCACCCCTATTATTTAATATTTTCTAGGTGAAAGTCTTAGAGGAGGGACATCAGGGAAGACTCAAGAGGAGTAAAACTACAATAACAACTTGTAGCGCCTCCTTAATTTATGAGTTATGTTGTTTCCTTTATATTACCATCCTAGGACAATCTATGTTTAATTGGTTAATGGATTATCATGTTTTTGTGTCTTTTTATTTGTTTTGTTGTAGTATGCATACTGGTAGTTGGCCAAAGGCCTAAGATCACATGTGATCTGTTTATTATGAATTTATTATAAAATATGAATTAAGACTTCATCCTTACTATTTTGATTTATGAGTTAATATATTATTTTATAACCCTAGTAGATGAGATTGATTCTTATTTACATGGTTTACATTTAAATGAGTTAAGAAAAGTTTTTTTATCCATGATAGGGTGTATGATTTTGTGTTGTGCTTTTCTATCACAGATAACATTATTATATAATAAGTTAGTTTATATGATTGTGATAGATTTAAGTTTGTTGTTAGCGTGGTTTGATTATAAAAGAAAAAAATTATTTGTTGGAGTTACTCTAAAAAATTAAGTATATCAGTTTATTTAGGAAGGTTGTTTAATTTTAGTATCAGAGCCAACAATCTTGCAACTATATGGTTTGTTTGTTGCATTGCATATAGATTATGGTAGCATTATACAGTTTACAACATATCTTTTCCTACGAACCTCTTATTTTTTTTTTTGTTTATATCGTTGCATTTTTTCTTTTTATTGTGTTACGTTGGGTTACATCCTTAGAAGGGAAGAAAGGATGTGAAAAAAATACACTTTTGGTCTAGAGAAAGGAACTAATGTTATATTTGTATGGATGAATTTGAATGTTCGAGATAAAAATGAATAGAATAAGATGTCAAATAAACAATAATTAAGGATAATCTTGGGTATTACGCATGATAATTAAGCTTCACACAACCTTTAGCAATAATGTTGTACAAGAAATATGTCTTTTAATGTAAGTGGTTACTATTGATTTGGATAAATGTGGTATTAATAAGAGTATAAGCAACTATTTATATAAATTTGTTGTTTAGTTAGATTCTATATATGAGAAGTAGTAAACATATTTCTCATGGGAGCTTGCCCCTTGTTATTTTTTTTAGACAACTAATTCATTATGAGAATTGTTAAAATTTATTATCAAATATTTTTTTACTATTAAGAAAAAGATGTAAGACTTTTTTTATGACAAAGTAAATGTATATGTGAAAAAAAAATAAAAGTTTTGGAAACTTTTAAGATAGTGATAATTAAAGCTTGATGATATTAGGTCTAAAAAAAAAAAAAGAATTGTTGTAGAGTACATTTTGAAATCTTGTGTGATTATATTATCATATGTTAAGCCTTGATAATGGGCGTTTTTAGTAGTAGTTGAGATAATCTAATAACTTTTAAATGAATGAAAAATAGTGTTTTATATTAATATCTTGGACTACAAAACTATATAGAACACTTGCCATTTAACAACAAATCAATGAAAATCAAATGTTTGGGAAAAGAGTTGAATTAAAATGAATACTCCTAATTAATTAAAAAATATTAAGTAGGCTGCCTTAACTTAGACAATATATAAGCTCGTCTCATGAGGATATGTAGCGTGTAATTCGACTTGAATATCTTATTCAATTAAGAGTGCATTTTGTAAATCATAAGGAATTTAAATACTACATAGTTTATTATAAATCATAATGAAAAAAATGATGTTAAAAATATCAGTATATGAAACTCAAGGAAACAAGAAGCTATTGTACGATCAAAACAACAACTGTGATACATAATCAATAATGCAGAACAGTCTTGTGTGTGTGTTTTTTTTTTGTTAATATATATGTTGGTGTTTAATGCTTGATGTCTAAGTTTGTGCGTTGAATGTAACCGCTTTTTATATACCTTTACTTTTTCATTAATATAATTAATCCAAAAAAAAAAGGAAAGAGAGAAAAGAACAATAACTAAAAGTTAAGGAATATTGATAAATAAAAGGAAGATTTTGTAAGTGAAACTTGAGGTATATGTTGCCAAATTATGCTGATGATAGGCATTTTGAAGTGAGCATAAGATCATGGGTAATAGTACAAGCATTGCGAAATAATTGAATAAATATTTAATAATATAGAATGGTGAGATTTAAATGAATGAAAGATTTTTTTTATATGTGTTTAAGTGTGGATTCGTTTGCATTGAAGTACTCTTTTTGATTTAGAGTTCATATAAAGTGATGTTGGCAAAATAAATTATTGAGTAAATGGTTATTTTTTTTTTGAGTTTTCAAAATTTTTACGTTAAAAACACTTTTAAAGATTTTACTTAAAATTCTTAGAATGGACAAATTTTTCTTATTAAATTCATTCTCAAATTACTTGTGAAGGTTGGTAATTTTTCATATAAATCAATTAATGTTATTCCTTATTTAAGAAGTTTTTTCTACTTATAAGGGAAGTAATGATTAAATATTACAACTGGAAAAAAAACTTTTAAATAAGTACAAATTCGAGAAATATATTCATACATTTTAATGAAGCTAATAATAATATGGTTCTCGAATTACAAATTGTTATAAATTTTATACTAACATAAGAAGTGTTATGATTGAGCGAGCCAAAAAGAAAAACAATAAAATGAATAAGTACTTTGGGTAGTCTATAATTGGGAAACAAATATTTTTGTACTTCGAGTATTGCTTGAGGTGAAATATTAGATTAGGAAGTATGGGTAATTATGATGAGTATTATTTATATGAAAGTGTTCCTATCAGAATTGATAGATGATGATAAATTGGATTAGGTTACTGATCTTCTTACAAATCTAAAAATATTGATGTGCCCATACATATTTTTGTGAATTTGTATAGTAAATTATTTTATTTTTATTCTTGAAAGATGCCTTTATAATCAGAAGATCCTCATAAAGTGTGTTTTGACAAATAACACCTGCTATGGCATATATTATTTTTCCTCTATATGTGTATAAATACGTGTGTTTAGAATGTTGCTTATGACAATTTAGTTTGGGGTTTTGTTAGTTATTAGCTTGAGTATTATTGGTAGTTTAGTTTGGGGCTTTGTTGATCCTTTTTTACATGATTTACATTTAAATGAGTTAAAAAACATTCTTTTATCCATGATAAGGTGTATCGTTGTATGCTGTTCTTTTATATCATGGATAACATTATTATATAATAAGTTAATTTATATGATTATGATTGATTTGAGTTTGTTATTAGTATGGTTTGATTATAAAAAAAATTATTTCTCGAAATCACTATGAAAAGTTAAGTTTATTGGTTGATTTAGGAAGGTTATTTCAAAGATGGACTACATTCCAAAGACTAAAACCATAAATTTGAAATTTGAGTGATCAAAACCAACATAGGTCCAAATTTTAGGAGCCAAAAGTTATAGAAAAAAAGATTTTAAAAAAAGCCTAAAATTACTAAATACTAAATAAAGAATGTTAATAAAAATTTATTGTCATTTGCAAATTTAATATTGTCAACACCAAATAAAGCATTATTATCAAATGTGATTTGGGATTCAGTAATTTCCAATTTCTTTTTTTGTCATTTTTCTAAAATTGTATTGATCTTATTTATTTTTGGGAAAATAATCATAAAGTCTCAAAGAAAGAATATGATCATTAAGAAGTTCCACAAGTGAATACCATTAAGGATGTGTTGGGCTTAAATAGCATTAGGAATATGGACTGGCCAGTCATGGGCTCGGGCCTAAATGGGGGATCCTGTTTATGCTTAAGGCTCAGAAATAGGTGATTTTCTTAAGTCCAATCCTTGAGATCGGCTCACGAGCTTTTGGTTCGTTTAACTAAAAATACAATTTTTTTTTAATGTTTTCTGCTTTTTTTTTTTGAAATAATGAAAATGAAACAATAAAATTACTAATAAAAGGTATAATATAAATAAAATAAATTAAACAACATAAACATGATCATATCTAAGCATCTAAAACATCAATCACAGTGTAATAAAGTCTATTGAATAGACAAATTATGAAAGACCAACATAAACAACTAAATAATCACTAAGTTCAATAAATAATCACAGTGTGAATGATCCAGTTTAATTTAAATAATCAATGAAAAAGTTTAACCAATATACATAGTATACATGAAGAATAATCATCCATCCTGCTGCAAAAAAAAAAAAAAAAAGGAGTTCATTGTCTGTACTTCCAAATTTGTTTCTAACTATAAAAATGATATATATCATTATTTTAATTCAAAATAATTTTTAATTAATTCTATTTCAAGCATAAAAAATATAAGAGAATGATAAATAAAGCCCGTAAAAATTGCACCTACAATTCAAATAACAATACATTTTTGTGAAAATATCTAATTTTAAATGTTATGGTTTTCTTTTTTAGGTTAAAATAAAAATATAGAAATTAAAAAAAAAAGTGTTGGCAAGCTAAAACAAGCTGGCCTGCAACCATACACCGTCAACCCGTTTATTTTCGAGTATATAAAACTAGTCTTTTTAAGTACAATTGCCTTTTAAGACTTCAAAATACAAGCTCGGCCTTTCATTTAAATGGGCTTAAACAGGCTGAAAGAAGAGAGGAATTTTAATAGAAGGAAAAGGAAGAGTGTGGAGGAAAAAATTTTAATATTATCTTGTTTGGATTGATGAGAAGCGAGGGGAGAGGAAGAATTTTTTATGATTTGACATATAATTTGATAAGAGTGTAACAATTAGCTTCACTTAAGATCAAATATGGGTATATTAAGAACTAATAAGAATGAGTCAAAACAAACTAAAATATTACCATTTCTCTTCAAATGCCCCAATTTGAAAAAGAAGGGGTATAAAGGAGAGGAGGGAAAATATTTTAAAATTTTGAGAAGAATAGATTTTGTGAAAAAATTGCCCAAACACATTAACAACATAGATTTATGGTCATTTTCTACATCAAAGCTTGTTCTTGCATGTTCGCTTACTGCGGGATTTTTTATCAATACATTCTTTTTTTATGACTTAGGAACTATAATTTGAAAAATATTTCTAGAAAATAAATTGAGAAGAATAGATTTTGTGAAAAAATAATTTTGAGAAGTGAGAGTATTTGGATAGTTGTTATTAGAAACACTTTTTATATATACAAATTACTAAAACATAAGTTAATATGATAATTACATAAAAAATAAAATTTATGATATATTTTAATTTGAAGAAATAAAATTGTTAATAATACATTTTTTACTAACATAATTAATAATACATAAGATAATATAATTAATAAATAATTAATATGTGTATATATATATTTATAAGATATAAGATTAAATATATTTATAAAAAAATAATTAAAAGATGTTAAAGTCATATTATTGTTGAGATCTACTCTCATAGGCACAATCATACTCTCCAATTTGAGCCAAAAGCAGAATGAATTCACTTTTTCTGAAACCATGGTTTTAGGCTCCAAAATCATGGTTCCTGCCCAAATCATGATTTCAAATTATTTCTCCAAAATTAATATTGTTTGGGTGACATCCCACCCAAACCATGGTTTTGGAAGGCATCCAAACAGACCCTTAATAGTAGCATCCCATGCTTTTCCATCCAACTGCACCACATAAATTATAGGGAAATTACAATTAAGTCCCACAGAAAAGAAATAATTATAAAAAATCCCAATAACAATCTCAAAAGCCTATAATGACAAGTCTTATAGTGAGAATAACAACTTTGGTACTTGTTTTTCAATTGTTTTCCTTGTTTGAAACCTTATTGTAATTCTCCCTAAATTTGTTTGTAAATGCAGAGGCGACCGATTGCAATTTTCAAAGGCTTCTGCCTAAAATTTTCAATATTGTTTTCATAGTTTATATGCACATTATTTCACACCATGTTGCCCACTTCCTAGAGTCAACAGTTCTACCAAAGCCCACAAAAATAAAGGATGTCACAATTCACAAATACAGTGCCATCTTCCTGGCGCTGCATTTCCATCCACTTCCTAGTCTTTCCTCTTGCTCCAAAGCATTACGAGAGAGAATCCCATCAGAGACATAATCACAGTCTGCAAGGATAATCAACTAGTTATATTGCAACAGACTAAGGAATCAAAACACTCAGAAACGAGATTACACACACACACACACATATATTGAACAAAACATCAAAAAAGTTTTTTCAAAAAAACATAAAAATGTTTTTTTTTCTTTGAGAGAATTACTATCAAGTCCCAAAAAATATTTTTGACTACCCAAAAATCCATTAACAACTGAAGAGTTTGTAATGACAGCTTCCAATGTAGGAAATGATGACACATTTAAACTACTCACTTGTCATTGGGACTGGTGATTAAATTCCTTCCTTGAGACCTTATGGTAATTCTCCCTTTTTCTTTGGCATGTTATATATGTCCAACATACCTTGATAGTTAAAAAACAGTACACGTCTCAAACATGACCTATAAGGGCCTTTTATTTGCTGATTAATGAAGCAATCAGCCGTGCTGCTATGCTTCAGTAAAAATGTTTATAGCAGATATCAAACATGATAACATACGTCATACAAGATCACCCAGTACAAGGAAATAAAGAAATAGAAAAGCATCCACTTGATGATAACTCCAGTTATAAGGGTGAGGTGGGAAGGGATAAGGGTCTAGGATTCAAACCATCCTCACATAACCCAAAGAGAGGAAGGAAGCTGGACATTGTAATCTATATTGCTAACGTATCGAGCAGAAATAAAGAGCATAAAGAGTAAAACGCTTACAGATATTGCAGGAGGCACGCTCACTATTGGGTCTGGGAAAAACCGATTAGCAAGGGCCAAGGCAAGGAGGCTACTTTGCATTCCTGCCATTGGATAAAGTAGCTACATTAAATTAAATTACTCACGGCAGCAATTTATAAATAACATAAGAGAAAAATTATACCAGTCTCGAAGGAAATTGTCCTTCGCAATGCCTTCGCATCAGGAGCTTTATAGAAGAGAAGTCCACTAAACATATAACCAGCTACAAACGCTGCCATATGAAAAGCAACAACCAGCAACAAGATAGTAACTCCAAAGGGAGACTTGACCGACTCAATGTTAATTGCAAGGGGTGCTCCAACACAGAGAGCTGTTAGCAGTACTGAGAGTGGAGGCAAAAATGGCCGTATGGCATTGCAAAAATGAGGAAAGAAGCTGTAAAAACAAATGTGTAAGAAATCTAAAAACTTCATAACGAAATGATATTACATTAAAAGAAAATGATGATTCTAGAAACTTATCTAGGTCTGAAGTATTACCGATTCAGAAGCAGGCCTGCAGCAATTGGTGCCACTACAATCTGCATGATGCTAGATACCATTCCTTTTACATCCACAGGCAACCTCTTTCCAATAAGCAACAATGATAACAGTGGAGTGACAAAAACTGCTGAAGCAGTGGACAATGATGTCATGACTATGCTTAATGGTGCCATCTGTGGATCTGTTAGAAAAGTAGCATAATTGGAGAGCTGGGCTCCACTAACGGAAGACACAAGCATAATTCCAGCGCCTGATTCAATTTACACCCAAAGTTAGAAAGTGTAGCTTGTCAGTTCTTCATATATATGATGCATTAACCTCACCTACTGCTGTTGGCAAACCAAATACAGTTACTGACAATATGCCAAATAGATAACCAAGAAAAGGCTTCACAAGAAATTGGCCAACATAACCAGCAACTATTGCTTCTGGCCTGTTTAATGCTTCAAGGAAGTCCTTTTCACTTGAATTAACACCAACTGCAAACATCAAAAACCCTAGCGCAGGTGCATAATATCTGAAAATAAATTATAAGAGAATTTAAGGTTGAAATCACTTTGAAAGAAGTCAATTGGCTATAATGCATTTAGGAATCTGTGTACTAGTAGTTTGCTCCATTATATTCGCTTTTGCATTTGCAGTATAGAGTAAGGCATAAAAATCCAGATGACAACAAACAAAAGGATAAGAAGATAAAACAGATTAAAAAAGAACTATTTACTCGACCTTTTGTTGATGCCATCTAATCTGTCTCTAGCCAATAGAGGGGAAAAAAACAATGCAACCATGTAGTATAGGATCATATATTTTTTGATTAACTAATTCATCTAGTGGATTTACTAACCTGCTCGTAAACCATGTGAAAGAAGGGGGGTAGATCAGAGCAAGCAGAGTACTAGCAAGGACTACATGAGGCAAAAGTGAATTTGATTCCTTCAGAATCTTTAGAATTCCTGTTTGCTGCTCCACAACCTAAGAAAAGAAACACAATAACCAAAAAGAAAGGTGATTGATGCTACATTGTTTTCATGTATATGTATGAAAAGATCATCAAAACTTGATCTTTATTCTAGAAAGAAGCATGTATAATTTACTCTTAATCAAAGATCTTTCTTTTTCTTTTTGCCCCCTACTTTTCTCTTTAATGATATAATCATCATCGAGAACCTTAACAATATAACAGCAGAAGCCAATATTATAATATCACCTTTTCTAGCATATGCATAAGCATGTGAGTGTCAATATTTATCAACTTGTAAAAACACATAAACCCACATGATAAAGTACTAAATGCAAATGAACATAATCTTTAACTGCATAAATTATGTTCATAACGCTGATTAATAACAAACATGTAATAAAATTTTGAAGTATCCACGATATTATAAGACGTGTGCAAAAATCTTTACTTCTTTCCCATACTCTGCTGACCAATCTACTTTTACTACTTCATGTTTGGACCTTAAGCTACACGTTTTGTTAATTTGGGAAAATGTGGTGAGACACTTTTAACTTCGAATTTCATTGGACTTTTAGGGGAGACATATAAGTGGCTGGATAATACTTCTTAAATAAGCTTAAAGTGTTAGACTTTATATACATTTTCTTCAATCCAATTCTATGCAATGTCACATGTCTTTCTCCATTACCTCACATTGGTTTCAGCTATTACAAATACAAAACTAAAATGGCAGGGGGAAAAAAAAAATCAAAAAAGCAAATTTCCCTCTCCTATACTGGAAGTATAATATCTGCAGACTGCCCAAGAAAGAGGGCCGAGCATTCACGTGGAAAGAGAAGTAGAATATGGTCACGCTTGTAAGGAGAGTATTTCAAACAAATATTTAAACATAAGACAAGCCAAGTAGCCAACTTTTTATCGTGTGACGATATCGCCGCAGGCATAGCGTTTTTGTTTTTTGTTTATCTAAATTCCAGCTGCTAAGCAACCCACAATTAGCATCAAAACCAACAAATAGAACAGGACTTCCAAGGATGCACTGCATGATGAAACCAAATCTGCTAATGAACAAGGAATAAATGCATCACAAAATAAATCTAATTCAACGAAGTGAAAAATGTTACCAAGAAGAAAACGCGATGCTAACTTGTAGTAAAATAACAGTTAATCGATCTAGTATTATGCGCATGGAGCAAGAAGACGATGATGACTCACTGGAGGCGGTTCGGAATAGTAACCCGACCGTGAATCGGATTCGAGGGAACCCGAATACTTGGGCGGTGGAGGACTTCCGAGGGGAAGCTTGGGGCTCCATACTGAAAACCAAACACAGAAAACAGAATGAAAAAGAAAATACAGGAAGAAATAGCGAAGCCAAAGGCACACACAGAATTGCCGTACAAGACTGCGGCGGAGGACGGCGAGGCGGAGTGGGGTGATGAGATTGAGAAGAAAGAAGCGAGAACGAGATGCCGGACGAAGAAGAAGGAGTTCCATTACGCAGCCAAATTGAGAGGTGAGGTTGTCTGAGATGCAACGACTGTGAGGGGGCATTCTTAACTGGGCAGTGATGTATTGGATTTGATTTCACTGCCATGTCGTTTCAGCGGCGGAAGGACAACTCCAGAGGCCAAAGCAAAGTCCAAAATGTTCTGCCGTTCACGCCCCTTAAGTCGTTGCCCAACTATCTCCCTTCTCACTCTTAGTGATTTAAGTTTCATAACAAAAAATTTCGTAATTAATTTTTGATTTAAGTGTTCTACAAGAAAAATTAGTAATCTGTTAAAAAAAAAAAACAGAACAAACTTCATATGTTTTCTTATTTTCTACTCCTAAAATCTTATTTATAAAATAGAAAAAGAAAGTTTTGGTTATCATATCTATAAGTCATTTCATTAAATTTTAACATTAAATTTATCATTTTATTTTTTATTTATCATAGTCTAGACGTTTATTTTTTTACAGAGATGTATATATTAAATAAGAGTAAAATTAAAAATTGTTATATTTTAATATATAATTAATGCAATTTAAAGTTTTTCTTGATTTTTGTGAAAGATGCTGAAAATATCTCATAAATAAAATCAAAAAAATATTTGAAAAAATAGTTTTTTTATATGAGAATTAGTCCTCTGTAGAGGAGAAAACTCACCCCATTCGGGAACCTCCCCTTTCCCAATAGAGGATAAAACCCACCTATCTCCCTCGTTTGAGGGGTCAAGATGTCACTAGGCTAAGAAGTTTTTGGTTATTTTATAAAATTGTTTTTCTCATAAAAATAGGTAAAAAGTAAAAAATATGTTATAAATATTATGTTGTGTGGATGTTCATAATTCCTAAGCCTCTTGGATTTCTTTCTCATGGTTAATGGCATTATATCTTATAACTCTTAAATTGAAGGATTTCTAGTATTTATTTCCTATAACCTCCAATTGTACAATTATATTGCTTAATTCCTTTCTTTATGTACCTGTAACTCTTTAGGTTAGTCTTCAATATTTGGGTCCTATAAATAAGAGATGATGTAAACACATTTGTGATAATAAAGCTAGAGGTGGTAATGCGAGGTTGGCAGTGCGGATATGGGCCAGTCCACGACAGTGCGGGCCTAAAGCGGTGCGAGTTGAAGTAGCCCGCACTTTGACGGGTTGGCATTTGAGCCCGTCTTTTTTGGCGGGTTGGACCCGTATTACCAGTTCCAAATGAAGTGAATGAGAATTGATAAATCACAATTTTCATATGCTTAGAATGCTCGTTTTGGGCTACTTTAGTAAATTAATTGAGTATTGTTTGCATTAATGACTAAATAAAATGTTGATGCACTTAAGTAGAAGAATTAGCAATTATGATGTTTTTAATAGTTCTTTTTATGAAATTTCCCACTGGATATTATTTCTGGCTTATTGTTTTGATTGCAGGTGTAAAATTGTAATTGTGCAGTGATTGAAACATATTTCTAATGAGGAAGGAAACAAGAATCCGAAGGAAACACAATTCCATAACTAATGGAAACTGATTTCCATCACCAAAGGAAAAGAGATTCCACCGAAAATTTTAACACTCAAATTCAAAAATTTCAACGGCAGAGGCAAGAAAACTGGAAAATGATTCAAAATCTTCCTAGTCCAGCTAAGAGCCAACTTTAACAACTTGCACCCAAGTCCAAATCATCACCGGAGGGAGGAACCAGATGGTATGGAGAGATAAGAAACTTTCCGACAAATATAAAATGAGAGAGGAGGAAGAGCTGGGGGGAGAACTTTTTAGGATTTTAATTTTCGTTCTTGAGCTCTGATTCTCTGGTTCTACTTCGTCTTCTTTCTCAAGTGCTATCCGTTCCATTTTCTGATTGCAATCAGCGTGCTGGACGTCTTCCATGGTAGAATTGCGATCTGAGTGTGAGAAAGAGGAGGTCTTCATCAAATGTGGCTAGTTTTAGAAATTCTTCCAAGAGTAGAAATCGAATTTGAGCTACTGGATTGTAGAGGGAGTTTCATATTCATCTAATCTCTTTTAATTCTCAGTTGCTATACAAGTTGTAAAGTGATTAGCAGCGAATTCGGTTGTATTCTGTTTTAGAAATTTAGATGAATGTTGTAGAAAACTTCGTACTTCACTCTGAATTTAGAATTTAATCAGATCCTTATTTGAATTTAGTGATTTGAATATTTGTGGTTTGATTGATTGATTCATACGAGTAGAAGTTCGTTTGGTTAAGAGTGTTCAGTCTTTCTGCACATTCAATAACACTTGACTCCAGATCAGATTAAGGCAAAGAAGATAAAGTGAAACTCTTGGAAGGATTAATATTTCAACGGTCTTTCTTGTATTTCAAAGTTTAGTTGTTAAGCATCTTTCTTTCAATCTTCTTCTGCATCCAAAACTCAAAGAAAGAATTCTCTTTAAAGCTGGAAATTGTTCTCTTCTCTACATTCCTATATAAGTAATTTGTATTAACTTTGTTAATAAGGAAATCAAAGAGTTAATAGACCAAGTGATTTGATATCTAGACTGCATCATTGTACTGCACATTCCTTACCTAGTGTTTTTGATTGCCTATACAACTAAGGACAAATCAAATGGCATCGTTGCCAACCTTTTAACTCTTAGATATTCTGATTAGTGAAGTTTTAATTTATTTTGCTGAGAATTCTAATATGCTTTGATCTTCTTTTTTGTTGTTTGGATTTCAAAATTCTTGCATGAGTCGTGAGTTTGGTGAATTTTATCCTTTGGCTAGAGAAATCAATAGAACTTTAAGAAATCTAAAAAAAGCCAAACAACTTAAAGAAGTTAGTGTTCAACCAAAAACCTCACCTATTACTCCTACACACTCACTTACTGATTCAGACAGTTTTGTATCAACTCATATATCTGATACAGAATCATCTTTGGGACATTTCATAGACCATCACTTTATCATGAACCCACCTGCTGATCCTAATAACCCTAGGCTTAATGATCCTAATATTGTCAATCATGCTCAAGAAGAAGAAGCTGAAAATAGGGCTAATCATTTGAATGCTAATCATGAAGCTAAAAGTAGGAGGATTAGAGAGTTAAATAATTTTGCAGTAGATTATGATCCCTATGGTCTGTAGAATAATGTTGTGAATTTTGAAATTAAAAGTTCTTTGTTGAATGCAATTCCTAAATTCTACGGACATGCAAGGGATGATCCGCATCAATATTTGCAAGATTTGTATATGGCATGTTCCTCTTTCAAGCCACCCACTATGTCAATTGAGGAAGTGCTTAAGAAAGCATTTCATTTTTCAGTTTTGGGCGATGCCAAAGAGTGGTTAAGGTCTCTTCCTCAACATTATGCTATGCTAACATGGTCCCAACTACAAAAGCTATTTTTGGAAAGATATTTCCTAGCCTCTAGGACAATAACATTGAAGAAAGAAATCTATAGTGCCAGGGAAAATAAAAGGGAATCTTGATATGATTACTGGTCTAGATTTGTGGGAATGTTGACTCACTGCCCTCATCACCAAATTCCAAAACAATGGTTGGTTAATATTTTTATGAAAGCATGCTTCCTCAAACAAAGGCCACAACTAATGCTGTTGCCAATAGTTCTATTTTGGACCTAACACCTACAGCTAGATAAGATCTTCTTGAAAAAATGGCTAGAAACAATTAGCAATTTAGTTCAAGAGACGCTTATGTTATAGGAGAGGTGAGTCATGGATCTGCATCTAATTCTGTAGGATAGCGTTTAGTGGCCCAGATGGAGAGTTTGAAAACTAAAATTGCTACCCTCCATACTAATTCCTCTCGACCTGTGGCACCATGCAACCAAATTGTAGCTCCCTCTAGTGACTATTGTGGATCTCCAATGCATCTCTCTGCTGTTTGTCCTTCAAAGTTTGAAGAGGTCAATGCTTTTTATCAAAGTAAACCCAACCAATACCAGAAAAGAGATCCTTTCGCGTCTACATACAATGAAGCATCCTAATCTATGGTGGGAGGGTGGTGAGAACATGAATTTTAATAATAAGTTCCTATCTAATAATTCTAGATCCTCATAGTTTTAAATAGCAAATCAAGATCTGATTGAACCATCTAAAGTGCTAATACCTATCCAGGACAACTCTAGTAAAAATGATCATACTAATCAACTTCTGAAAGGATTAATGACTCAGTTGAACACTCAAATGGCTATAGACAAGCAATCTTTGTTGAATCAAATGAAAGAAGATAAAATTTTTACAGTTCTTCTTTGACCTCGATACTACAAAAGATGGACATTGATAAAGCAGCCATAAATTCTCAACTCACTGCCATTTGTAAAGATTTGGAAGAAGTCAAGATGAAAAATTCTAATCTCTCCCCTTATGTTACATAGCTATCCAATAGCATGAGTAAACCAACAGGCCCAAAATGGACGCACTTTACCTTCAAACACTATAATAAATCCTAAAGCACTGCATGTTATAACATTAAGAAATTGAAAAAGGATTGGAAATGCTGAGGAAGGTGAAGAAGATTCTTTATGAGATGATAGCCTAGAGAACCAAAATGTCACAAGCAAAGTTGTACCGGAGGCAAATGCTCCAAAATATCAAGAATTAGAGTCAGTTACCTTCAAAGATCATTCTAAATGACAATCGGACAACAGTAAAAAGAATGTAATGGAGCCTACAGAGCATGGTTCTACCAGCAAGGATTATGGACGTTTTGTAGCTAAAGAAAATATTCGAGATGTGGAAATTAATTAGCAAAATTTCAGCAAATGCATGTTACAAAATATAGAGAAAGAAGCTGGATTCAAGTAAAAACTTTGACTTAAAAGATTTACCATTTCCTAAATCCTATATATTGGGTAAGAAAAAGAGTAATGAAATTCTTGAAAAAGAAATGATGGAGTTGTTTAGCAAACTAGAGGTTAATGTGCTTATGCTAGTATTAATTAAGCAAATGCCAAGCTATGCTAAATTTCTAAAAGAATTATGCACACATAAAAGGATTTGCAGATCCAATAAAAGAGTCCAACTTGGTTCTAATGTTTTGGTCTTATTCAAACCTCAATTACCTATCAAATGTGCTGATCCTGGTTCCTTTACAGTCCCATGTCAAATAGGAAAATTGAATTTTCATAGTGCATTTTGGATTTAGGTGCTGCCATCAACGTGGAGTGATGCCCCATTTAGTTTACAATTCATTAGGGATCACAACCATCCAAACTACCAGTGTACTACTTCAATTAGCTGATAGGAGTACTAGGAAACCTTATGGATTTCTAGAAGATATCTTAGTCAAAGTCAAGGGTCATGTAATTCCAGCAGATTTTTATGTATTGGATATGTCAAATGAATCTTGCCTTGAAGAACCTTTAATATTAGGAAGACCATTTTTGAGAACTGCAAACACTGTGATTAGCTTAAAGGATAGTTTTATTACACTAGAGGTTTGTGATCAGGTTGTAAATTTAATGTATATGAAGCCATGAAACACCCATTTAAAGATTATTCTTTGCTGGGATTAAACATGATTGAATTGCTATTGATCATGCCATGAAGAACAAAGAACAACTTTGCATAAATATG